>NC_056749.1:829320238-829505238 GCF_019279795.1 Protopterus annectens
GCTTAGTTGCATACTGACTAGTTTCTGTTAAGAGGGTAAGTAAGCAGTGTATAATTACACTGGGTTTGGTGAATGTTTGGATTCGCAAAAAATGTTGAAAATGGTCGAAAATGTTGAACAGTGTGATTTTCGACCATGTGAATGCTTTCCCATTTTGAATTTCGATAATATGATTCTACATTATGATATCTTTACATTCTGAACTTTGACTATTTGATAGTAAACCTATATATATATATATATATATATATATATATATATATATATATATATATATATATATATATATATGTTCATTTTGGCTGTATGACAAAGAACCTTGAGCAAATGAATACAGTATATATCTCTCAACTGTACAGATTTTTGCAGAATGTCCAGATTTTTGCCTCATATTTTTGATCCGTTTCTCAGAAAATTGTGTTTTCTTGGCAAATCATTGGCAATTCATTGAGGGTTAAAGCTAGAAAATAATGGCAGACATTTGACTTTCAGACTCAATACCCTACAGAAAAGTCATGCTAATGCAAAACCTGTAATTCTATCAATTTTCTAAATGAGCAATATTTAAAATGTAGCCCTATTTTTGGGCCTTTGTACCCCCATTATTTATAGCTTTGTCCAGATTTTTAGCTCAAGGAGGTTGAGAGGTATGCTGAGACTATTATGTTTTAAAATAGCACATCTACCTTTCAAGAGTATAACAGGGATATAAGGTTCCTGGTTTCAAAGGTTGTCATTGCCAAGGGTGGTAGGGGGATAAGCTTCCAATATGTATAAAATGCTCCCATGGCATGTCTCTCTAATAGGTTTTGGCACACCAAGTGCAGCTCCTGGCCTTCATGTGTGGCCTAATTTCTAAGCCCTGCAAAACTGTTTGTACTGACAAGGGAAGGGGTGAAGGCAGGTAACTGGCACCTTAAAACCAGTTGCTTCAGGTAGGTGCAGCTCATCAGCCTGGGAAGGCAGCCCAGCTAGGCAAAGTTAAACTCTGATTTAAAACCTTCCCTGCCTTGCATCAATACCTGGTCATGGTGAAAGTTTCAGGAGTAAACCCTGAGGAAAAATCTACAGATGTAGCCCCTAAGGCAGTTTGAGGCTGTACTCGACCTCACTCTGGCAGCTCCTGCGATGGCACTGATGCCAAGTTGTACTGGCCTTATGTTTCTTCTCGGATTACATCAGTGGCATGGAGAGGGGGAAACCTGGTGCTAGGCATCAACTGTTTCATCAAATTCACTTGCCCAGGCCTGCACCCTGGAAAGGACACTCCAGCATCACTCTGTGAGCAGTGACACAACATGGGTAGCAGCAGTTACTGGTAATAAGCCAATGCACTCAAATGGTATAGAGTGAGGCACCAGGGACTGATTCTGATGGTGGGAGAGATCCTTTGATCTCATTGAGCAGCTACCACCTGCCTTAAGTTGGGCAGCCCCAAGCCAGATAGGTGCTACCTCTCCATGGTCCAATTGTTTCACTGAGTGTTTGGGGCTTAGGGAACCCCAAAAGGTGGATAATTAACTGTACAGCAAAAAGAAAAAAAAAAAACAGCCTTTAGGTTGGGCACATGGAATGTAAGAACAGTGACTCCAGGCTTACAGAATATCTACAGAACATCAGTGATGCTCGGAAGACAGCAGTCATTAACAACAATCTGAGAAGATTGAAGATGGACATTGTGGCTCTCCAGAAAACAAGACTATCATCCATTGAATGTCTCAAGAAATTACTTTTTTCTGGCATGGGAAGCTTCCAGAAGAGAGCAGGGAACATGATGTTGATTTTACAATCAGAAACGACCTCATTGGCTCAATTATACCATCAAATATGGGAAATGAGAGACTGATGAAAATTCAGCTACAAACACCAGTGGCTGTGGTCAACATCTTCAGTGTCTACACTCCTACTTTAACCACTACTCAAGAAGTCAAGGGCAAGTTCTATGATGAACGTAGTGCTGCCATCAGTGAGGTCTCTTCCCATGAACCGTTATTCATTACTGGTAACTTTAATGCCAGAGTTGGCAGTGACCATCACAGCTGGTCAACCTATCTGGGGCAGTTCAGAACAGGAAAGATAAATGAAAATGGAGAGCATCTCCTTGAACTTTGTTCCCAATATGACCTCTGCATAACCAACTCCATCTTCAATGTCAAGCCCCAGTACAAAGTTTTGTGGCTACACCAAAGATCAAAACATTTGCACCAGCTAGACCTTGTCCTCATGTAATGCAAGAGTTTAGGTAGTGTCAGAGTAACACATAGTTACCACAGTGTAGACTGTGATACCGACAACTTGCTCATGTGTAGTAAGGTGAACATCCAGCTGAGAAGGTTCTTTTGCAGTGTAAGAGAAGAAAGGCCCAGCAATGAGATAAGCAAGTCTTGTGACACTTCAAAAGTATGCAAGTTTGTTCAAGCACTTGAAGAGACATTACCTGCCTGGATGGCACTGATACGAGCAAGAGATGGGAAAAACTACAGGATGTTACATATAACACTGCAATATTTATCTTTAGAAAGAAGACAGTTAAGTGCACTGATTGGTTTGAAGCCCACAGTGAAGTGCTGATGCCCCTGAGTGAGAAGAAGAGACAAGGCACTGGCTGCATACAGGTCCTGTCCTAGTGAGAAGAACTTGCAGGTACTTCAGTGTACTTGGAGACAAGTGCAGCAGGTAGCTTGGTTGTGTGTGAATTATTATTGGCTCCAACTTTGCTTCAAGATTCAGCAGGCCTCAGATTGGTAACATTTGAGGAATGTGCAATGGGATCAAGCAAGCCATCAGTCCATAACAGAGAAAGATCACCCCACTTAAGTCAGCCACAGGTAAGGTCCTGAAGGACAGATGGAATGCTGTATGGAACACCAATTGCATCTGTATTCCAGAGATACCGTAGTTACAGAGAGAGCCCTGAATGCCATCGAGCCTCTGCAAACTATGACTGAACTCGATGCTGAGTCCATCTTGGAGGAACTCAACAATATACTAAATGTATTCTCTTCTGGAAAAGCCTCTGGAAAATATGATATTCTCCCAGAAACCCTTAAATGTGCCAATGCTGTACTAATCTCAGAGATGCATGCAACACTTTGCCAATGCTGGGGAGAAGATAGTGTACTGCAAGACAGGAGGGATGCTAACATTACTATCTTTAAAAATAAGGATGACAAAAGTGATTGTAACAACTATCATGGCATCTCACTTCTCTGTACCATGGGGAAGCTGTTTGCACATGTACTGATGATGCTCGTCATTCTTGTGGAGAAAGTTTACCTTGAGTCCCAGTTTAGATTCAGAGCTGAATGCTCTACTATAGACAAGAGTTTCTCTGTTAGGCAACTGCAAGAAAAGTGCAGAGGGCAAAACAGACCTCTGTATATTGCCTTCATTGATCTAACCAAGGCATTTGACTTTGTCAGTAGGAAAGGTCTGTTTGCAATTCTGGCAAAGATCAGCTGTCCTCCAACACTGCTTATTATTATGAGGGCCTTCCATGAATTGGACCATCGTGTATGATGGATCCACATCTGAACCTTTTGACATTCTCAGTGGAGTGAACCAGGGGTGTCTACTGGCTCCAACACTGTTTGACATTTTAGTTCTGCTGAAATTTGCTTTTGGAACTGCTACAGAGGGTATCTTTCTCTGAACCAGAACAGACAGCAACCTCTTCAAACTGTCAAGGCTCAGACCGAAGACTAGGGTGCTTAGGATGCATCTAAGGGAGTTTCTGTTGGTTGATGATGCAGCTATTGCTCCTGACACTCAGCAGGAACATCAGCCACTCATGACACACTTTGTGTATACATGTTTGGAATTTGGCCTCACACTCAGCTTAAAGAAGACCCAGTTCATGGACCAAAATGTGAGCAATGAGCCATCAATCAGAGTGAGTGATTTTGACCTGGAGGTCATCCGTGAATTCATGTACCTAGGTTCTACAATCTCTGATAACTTGTTGCTTGATAGCGAGATCAACAAGCACATTGGAAAAGATACTGCAACATTTGCCAAACTTACAAAGAGAGTATGGGATAACAATAAGCTCACTTTGGGCACCAAGGTGCAGGTTTACACAGCCTGTGTTTTGAGCACTTTACTGCATGCAAGTAAAATGTGGACTTTGTTCTCAAAACAATGGCAGCATCTGAATGTATTCTATATGCACTGCCTCAGGCTCTTACTTGGTATCTCATGGGAGGACAAGATCTCCAACAGCACAGTGCTTGAGAGGATGGGCACCACCTCCATGATCATCCCTGAACCAGAGATGTATGCATTGCTTGCGTAATGTCTCATGCATGACAGATGCCCAAATACTGAAAGACCTCCTTTTTGTAGAGCTGTAGTCTGTTAATAGTTCAAATGGGTGGCCCAGATTGCACTACAAGACATATGCAAGCATGACATCAGTGCTCTCATCATCAGCGTGAACACCTTGCCTTCTCTTGCCTCAGACAAGTGTGCCTGGAAAAGGGATGTGAAGGAAGTTCTCACTATATATGAAACAACCTTGGCAAGGAGAGCAGAGGAAAAGAGAGTTCTCAGGAAGATCCATGCCCATGATACCAGACTGACATCTGACTACTGCTGCTCAGAATGTGGAAAGGACTGCCATTGCCAGATTGAATTGCACAACTACAGAAGATGTTATTCGAATCAGTCCAACAGGGATGCAAACCCATGATCCTTTGATATTGAAATAATGTGTACTACTAAGGTGTCTGGGGTTTAACAGTTCTTTGCTTAAGTACTCATGTAAATAAATTATGGAATTTGCTTTACTTCCCTATTTAACAAGAATCTATTGCTAATGTATTTAAAATGACTCTAAGGTACACTGATCCTGTTAAATAGCTCAAGATTTTTCTAATGGTATGATGACATATGTCTCATTTTATACTTTATATTAATTTATTAATACTTATGTATCTGTAATGATAGTGGTTTGATATTAATCACTGAAATGTGATTCAATGATAAGTGTGGGCTCTTTCTTGCAGCAATTGTGCCACCAGAGAATTCAGTCATACATCACCCTGTATCCGAGATCTGGTAGTGGGGCTGCCATTTTTTATTGTTTTTTTTCCTGGGATTGAAGGAGATTACTTTTTGGGGATGTTAAATATGCAGAGATTCATGTTTACTCAAGTGATTACCTCTGAATCTCATACACATGGACATACATTAGACATGGTGTTCCTTTTGGGTATGACAATCAGTGACTTCTGGCATTTATGATCTATCAATAATAGCATGATTTCAACACACAAGATGTTAATGTGGTTTTTGAATCATACGGTTAAGTCTTACTGTCCTCCACAAATAAGTTAGCAGCAGTTGTTCATCCTGTTCACTCTGTACCACTTGAGTCATGGTACGAGTTTCAACTTTGCGTTCGGACTCAAAATGGTCGCTGGTTAGAATATAAATGGCACCACACTAACCTGTTGGATAACAGGATTGTATTTGATGAACATTGTACTTTTTAACAGGTTGAGGCTGATTGAAAAAAATCTATAGTTACCTATCACCTGAAACTTCATTGCCAGGTAACAGATCTTCCACACTTTTCCTAGTGGTATCATAATGCATACTGAGTCATCCATCAGGCTCTACCACCAGGTGGTACTTGACTGCCAAGGAATGTAAGGTCACTGCTAGAGTTTTAATTTCCATGCTTGCCACTGTCTAGTGTTGCCTTGACATGATTGCAGGCATTGAAGTAGGTCTGCTTTGTGTTGAAAGCCTTGTTTCTTTTCTGAGTTTGATTTATCTATGATGATTTCATCATTTATGATTATAGGTATGTGCTCATCCACCTCCAAGCTGGATCTTTGCCTAACCACATTGGTTAAATCTTTCCTGGATATTCTGGGACTGGTCCTCCTGTCTCAGACTGTCATACTATCCATTAAACCTTGAGTTTTTCCTTCCTTTTTAAAGAAGGTTTAGGCTAATGCATTTCTCAGGAATGCAGGGTTAGCTAGAAATAACTTGGACAGCAATAGTCTTATTTCCCACTTGCAGTTTGTGGGTAAGATTTCTGAAAACTTGACAACTGGATTTCCATTTGAGTATTAATGGAATTAATCACCGATTCCAATTTGGAGTTCCATCTAGACATAGTACTGAGACCTCCCTGGCTAGACAATTTAATGGTCTCCTAGCAGCAACATATCAGTGATGCTTCTCTGTTATGGCCCTCTTGGATCTCTTCTCTGTATCTGATGTCGTCAGCAGTGATATTTTACTTGATTCTTGATCATGTGACTTATTGCTCTGGTATGTCTGGCATTGTAGGACAGTGACAAAAAACAAACAATAAATCCGGAACAACTAATGAAAATAAATTAAACCGAACCAGAGCCACAATGTGTATTTAATGACTGTATTTTTTGTAACACATTATACAGTCTGAAGAAGTCTTTAGTGGATGAAAGCGCTTACTGTGGATGTGTTGAATTAATTAAAAGTTTTGTCATCTTTTTGTGGCTCTGGTTAGGTTTAATTTAGTTTTATTGTAGGACAGTGTTTTTCCTCCTACCTTGCTAGTTGTTCTCATTTAGTCATAACTACAGTTAGTGCCTCAACAGTCTAACATCTAACATGTGTGAGGTGTTGCTGAGCTCTATCAGTCATCTCTTGTTGATTACCATGTGCATAGTGTAGCTAAGGAGTGTTATCCAAAATACAGGATTAAAATTCCATGCTTATATTGATGATACTCAGTTAAACATATGCTTTCCAGAAAACACCACAGCAGCTCTGAATAATATTGCCTCAGACTAGAATGCATTCACAAATGAATGACTGATAATCATTTAAACATTACCAGAAAGATGACTGCCATGACCATTCATGCTAGCTTTAGCAGCTCCTTTGCTTCAGTGATGACAAGCTGGAGTGTATAAGGTGTGAAGGCTTGTACTGATTTTTATTCATTGGCTTACCCTCAAGGCACAGGTTTCAGCCATTGTCATATCCTCTTGTTGCCATCGGAGGAACATTTTCTTGACTACGCATCTTATTCCTTCTTAGGACTTGCCCACAATTGAGCATGGCCTAGTTATTTCATGTATAGACCACTGCAATGCCCTGTACTTGGGGATTCCAGACAATGATCTTGACTAACTTCAGCTTGTGCAGAATTTTGCTGCTTGATGACCAGATGGGGTAGCTCAATACCACCATATTAGGTTAGTATTACAGAGACATCACTGGTTAAGATTTTGTCATGCATCTCTTATAAACTCTTGCCTTGGTGTATTCAGCCATTCAATGCTTGACTTCCCCTTATCTTAGAAAACTTCTTAGCCGGAACCAGCTTCTTCAGTCTCTTTTTCTCATCTGGCCACAGGTTATTAGATGTTCCTAGGATCTGACTTGATACAATTCCTTTGCATATCATGGGTGGTATCTCTGAAATCCCATACCAGAGTGCCTAGGGATGATCCTGTCATTTATAAGCATTTACTCAATATATACCTCTTTTGACTTTGAGGTTTAGACTTATTTGTGTTTCTTATATTATTTTTTTATTAGTTTTGTAGCAGTGCTTCACTATAAAGATCATAGGATCATAGGTTAGTACTAGGCTAACTGCCTTTGTGGGCTATTGCAAGCCTAGCCATTTACCCCATCTGAGAATCAAACCCTGCAGCTTGTGTTTGTAAGGTAAACACTTTAACCATTATGCAACCTCCCACCCCACTTTCAAACAATGTGGTAATACATACATGTGTGGTGCACACACACACACACACACACACACACACACACACACACACACACACACACACACACACACACACACACACACGCAGACCAATATGTATATTTGTGTGAATTTTTAAATGATAATTATATGATGTCAAGCTTTCTGTGTGGCATTAATTTTTAATTAATAAATCTTGACTTTGTGTGGAAAATATACACTGGGATTCAAAAACTCACTATAGACTCCACATAAAGTCTACCTGAAGTTTACGTGCTTGTGTGGCAGTGCATGGTGAGCAGCAGCGTGTAATGCATTTTAATTACACATGGTGCGTCTAAGATAGGTTTCCTGGCTGGCAACATTGTTGCAGGCCAGGAAATTGTGTAAGTGAATTTGGATATGAATTCTGTATAACGCAGAGAACCTACAGTCCACTGATTTGTGCAGAATGCCACAGTGATGACCAGAGCTTCACAGACAGCTGTCAATCTGTTAGTGCAACACATGTCCACAAAGGCCAACATAATGAGGGGACAAATTACCAAAAACAGGGACATATTTGACTTAGTTAGCGCACATAATTGTGGTAGAATGAAACTCTCCCAACCTCTTACAGCAAAAAATCTAGATAAATCCAAAAATAATGGGGAGAAATGGCCCAAAACTAAGGACAGATATTTAATATTGCTCTTTTAAGCTTAGAAAGTTAAAGGAATAATAGGTTGTTCAGTACCATGAACTATCTGAAGAGCATGAAGTTTGAAACTAAAATGTCTGTCATCAGTTTCTGACTATAATCTGCAATGACATGCCAATGGTTTGCCAGAAAACCAATATGTTATGAAGAAAAGATCAGAAACAAAAAAATAGTGGACATTATGCACAAATGTATGTAATATTGACTCACATCCATCCTGAGACCATGTCAGTGATATGGCAGAAAGCCACAAATTTGATAAGGAAAACATCTGAACATCCTGGGAATATCTGGACAGTTGAGAGGTATGAATGAAGTATATGGTCTAAACACAGTACAGAACAGTGTACCTACAGTGGAGAGTATTGTGGTATCTAATTCCTGGCATTGCATACTGAAGCTGTGTAAATGATCTGTAATAGCACATGGACTGTCATGTAAAATGAACACTCAGGAAGAGTGTGTATTGAATAGGGACACACACATGAATTGTAATAATGAACACAGGTAAATGGACAGGTGGGACTACCTAATGTACAGTAGATGAGGGCATGTCAATGAAAGATGGCTGTAGCAGCAACACCAATCACATATCTATATGATACAGTAGAGACTGTGCAGTGAAAATGTGTTTTATGTGACTCTCATGCAAGGTGACATAACAATGGGGAGGATGTCTCTCTCAGATAAGCATCCTTACATGAATAATGCACAAGACATCTATCAGGGATCTGACATACAATTGGGGTAGGGTGCATACTGCAAAGCTGTGAAAACTGATATGCCTGAATATGAGTGTACTCTCAGCCAGGTGGCCACAGGTAAAGGCTCATGCAAAACATTACAAGAAACAGCCACAATCATGGGTAATATCAGAATACCACCACCAGTAATCCCATGCCTCTGACATATGTGATTTAGAATGATCGGAGATGATTCTACACAAGCACACCTGTACAATGATTATGATGCATCCAAACTTTATGAGGGTAACCTCGCACACTGTCTTGGTGCTGCAACATCTGCAAGAGGTGTGAGGAGGAGCACTGCTATACCTGTACGTGACAATATAGGCAATACAGACTAGTTACCTTCTGTGCATGACATTTATATATGGCATAATCCACACTGTCATGAATGATATACATGCTATTAATGTTGTCAGACACCTGTGTATGCAGTATGTGCATAAGCAGAACAGGTAGCACACATGCATCTTGTGTAATAGCTTGATTGGTGTTCCACACCATCAGATAATCATGTATATTCCACAGAAAGAATACCTAGGTATGGCCAATAAGCTGTGTGACAGCTCACTGTGATAAAGGTGGTATACATCTGTTACACATCACTGGAAGATGTGTTGGGATGTACATGAAGAAAGATGCATTGTACACAGTTATTGGTGTGATGAAGGCTGGGAACCATGAAGATATTAAGGCTTCTGATGTGGATGCCCTTGATGACTGTCACATACCCACTACTTGTGTTACATTCAAGGGAATAGTCAGAAATGTGACCATATGCTGGTGGATGTACCACTTACCTTCTACCCCAGTACATTGGTCACATACCTATTGCTCTGATTATAGGGTGTGATGTCCACATTATATTTGGGTGGTGTATTTGTTTCCTGAATTAACAAATTCCACCATGTTTCTTGTCAGTACAGATGTTTTCATGCCTATGGCAGCAGTGTTTGATATGTGTTGCTACTGGCTGTATTACACTAATATCACAGTTGGTGTCAGTGATTGCCCACAAGCTGTAGTCCTTCAGGCAGCTATGTGAGCACAGCATGCGTATGCCATCTGTGATGTCCATCACTTAACTAATGGACAGGAAAGAGTCTAGCAGACAGCCTTCATTTACAGACCTGTTCACTGGACCTGAGATATAGGTCATGTCACACATCTCGACATAGTCATATGTGACGTATATGATACACTGCTCTACCCATTTGGTGATATAACTGTTTATGACCATATATGACCATGTTGAATGAATATCTCAGTGTGGATTTGTGCCAAATGCCTTCAACCGGTCAGGTTACACAAGATGATACTGTTGTCATCATGCATGCCTTCAATGACCTCTTTGACAACATCTATCAGATGTAACAGACATGATGTAACATTAATAACTCACACAGTCTGTTACACACAGACAGACTATTACTAGTCTACATGCAGAAGAGAACAAGAAGTCCATGATCACATGTTGGTCCACCTCACAGTTGAGGAGAGTCAGGATGTGTCTATACCTGTGTGCATCAGGCGCTGTTCCTTGTACTCAGATGGATGCATGTTGATGTACACCCTTGTATGAGAATATAGCCCATATGGAGGGTGTGTTGAAGTGTGTATTCAACCGGGTCCACTTTGTAATCTTGAAAGCTCAAAATCTCGAGTTCCAAAATACCGATCCCAGAAACTCGAGATTTTGGAATCTCAAAATTACAAAGTAAAAAAAAAACAATAAAAAGACTAAAAACTGTTTTTGCAGGGTGAAAAAACATTGTTTTAGTTGGGGTTTTTTTTGCACCACTTTGTAGTTTCGAGATTACAAAATCTCAATGTTTTAAGTTCGATGTATCAACACCCGAGATTTTGGGCTTTCAAAATTACAAAGTGGACCATTATTCAACCATATCAGGAAGGTACATGTGCTGAATCATGCCATAGGTGATCTGTGATATTGTTAGAAGCCATTGCTTCCATGCAATAAGACTGGATGAAGGTAAGACAGTGCATCCTGCCTATCTTGATCTGCCCTAGAGTTTTGACACAATCTGCCATGCAGGTACCATTGATAAACCCTCTCAGCTGAGAATTAACCCTTACATCACTAGATGAATAAGTAATTGCCTCACCAACAGAACACATACTGTAAATGCTGCTGAATCAACCTTTACCAGTAAAGCTGTCACCACTGGCTAACCCCAGGGATCTGTGCTTGGCTCTTTACTGTTTGGACTCTATTTCTTGACAGTTCAAGCTTAAGTGTATGGCCTTTACCTTACCAGGTTTGCTGATTCTTGCATATTGGGTGCAATCATTGAGTCCACCAATGCTGATAACATAGTACAGAGGGAGCTAACACAGACAAATAAATGGCAAAAACTCATGCAATCTACAACTAAATGCAGAAATGTGTCTTTTTTATGCTGTCTGTCAGAAAAGTAGACTTCAATGTTAATCACAGCATTGGCAACTGTCCTGCTATGCTGACAGCTAGTGATGCCAGTACTGGGAATGCATGTAGACATCAGTTTGAACTTTGACCACCAAGTGTCCACACTGGTATTGAAAGCTTATGTTGTGTGCATCATATGTCATGCCATAATATGCACATCTTAGGATTTTATGACAGCATTCTAGTCAAACCACATCAAAACAATAATAGAGTATAATGCTGTATTTGGCATGTTCCTCTCCAGACACATGCAGAAGCTGGAGAGACCACGGGGCATTCTCAGCAAGATAACACAGGGTCTACAAACCATGGCATGACATATGTGGTAGAGTTAAAGCCATGTCACTGTACTCTATGTGTTATAGGATGAGTTGATGTCGGCCTGGCTTCCAGGCTAGTGTCTGACCCTGCCTTGATGACAGTACTGCATATCTAAAAAATCTGATATAGCTATACAGTAGTATCTGTTGAGGAGAATATGGTAATAACAGTGCCCCACATGCTGGAGTAAAATATTCTCTTTAATGTCAAGCAAGAGCTCACACACACACACACACACACACACACACACACACACACACACACACACACACACACACACACACACACACACACCCTGCTGACTGCAGTGAGAATAGAACTCCATAGAACTCCTACATATCTAAGTAAACAAACTATAGAACACAGTACTTTGCACAAACACCACAGTATAAGTCTGACTTTTATAAAACTGCAGGTGAACTTATAGTAGATGACATCAGCAGGTCATGCAGGGGACAACATGTGGTTGGGCTGCAAGAAATTGATGTGCAGGCATCTGCAAGAAACAAGATACTCTCAAGCATTGGTATTGAAGCATTAAATGTAGGATACACATTTCTGCTCTGCTGTCTAGACACACACACACACACACACACACACACACACACACACACACACACACACACACACACACACACACACACACACACACACACACACACACACACACACACACACACACACACACACACAGTGAGAAATAAAAACTACCTATCTATGTATGCAGACTACAGAACAAAGTATTTTAAGCAAGCACCATAGCACAATTCTGACTTTTATATGGCTGCAGGACAACTTATAGTGGATGACATCAGCAGTGCATGTTGGATAGTAGAAGTTGGGTGGCCTGCATGAAAGGGTTCTGTAGGCATGTCCAAGTATCAAAATATTTTCAATTCATGGAATTGCACCGGTAACTGCAAAACATACATTTCTGCTCTCCTGGCTAGACACACACCACACAAATGTGCACACACACACACACACACACACACACACACACACACACACACACACACACACACACACACACACACACACACATTTGACTGCATAGGGAACAGAAGCCCTACCTAAGTACACAGACTACAGAAAACAGTACTTTACACAAGCACCACAGCACATGTCTGACTTTGTCAAGAGGGCAGGTGAACTTATAGTAGATTGCATCAGCAGGCCACGTTGGAAACAAAATGTTGGGAGGCCTGCATAGGCTCAAAGCTTTATATGTTCATAGGAGGCTACTAGCCGTATGGCCCTATGGTGCTTAGAAATCTGATTATGTAAAAACACAAGTACCCTTATTCAGCATAGTTAGATGGCCATTGTTAACAGAGATATTTTGTGAGAAGCACCCACAGACCTTGTCCATGAGGGACATAGGTGCCACCCTGGAGCTGTGAGTGTCCAAATGGAAAATGGAGAGATGATAAGTCAGCAAGCAAAGGAGAGCATTATTGCTGAAATTGAATTCATCCTCAAGTCTTGGTGAGTACCTTCACAAGGTGGACCCTGTTTTTCATAAAATCTCACCAAGATGATACTTATATATAGACTGTATTCTATATAGTGCATATCATGGACAGAAGTAGGTCAAAAATTAAAAAAGATAGCTGGGTGCACAAGACCCTGGATAAAAAAGTGCCCAATCATGGTAGGTGCACTAGTGCCAGTACTGAAAAAAATTACAGTGCAGAATCCTCAAAATATGGAAACATTCCTACAATGGGGCCAGGCCAGACCCAGGCACAGGATGCCCGCCTGTTGTAGAATGAAGTAGCAGCCCACAAAAATCATAAAAACTGATAGGCCAAAGAAGAGCCATAAAGACCATAGAGTGGACTATTGAGAATAAGAAAGAAATAATGTATTGTTACTTTTACACAAGAATCCCAGAATTTCCAGACACAAGATATACAAAAAGATTAAGAGAGAAATTAGTGGAAAGAACTCCATATGAATTACAAAAGGAGTCATTACTGGACACATTGCGGGTTTCTGCGAAGAGCACTTTTGGCTAACATCAAGGACTGAAACAATTCTAATTTCATGAACTTTAATCATACTTTGACTTGGAAAGGGATCCATTTCATTCATGGTATTAGAAACCCAAAAGATATGGAGAATTAAAAAAGTGAATTTACAATCACCCAACCAGGAGTCAAGATTGCACTTGAACATAGTCATTGAAGAGCATATTTTGTGGGAGCCTATTACAGAGTAGTGTGAGTGACTGGGGGATATATCTGTCTCCTTAGCATGTTCTGTTTTTGTCACAGGCTAAGATGAGAACCCTGGGCCAAGTTATTTTTGTCCCATTTGATTTCAGGATGTCCAGCATTTCCAGTAAGGCAGGATCCGAGACTGCTCTGTAGGGCAGGCATAGGTCACTTCTCAGCAGCTTGCATGATACTAAGTACAGTGACAGGTCTTTCAGTCTTTCCATGTATGTCATGTTTGGAGGCCCTGGAGTCTCCCAGGTACAACCCTGTGTTTTCTTCAATTGCTGCAAATGTCTAGTGAGGTACAGACAGAAGGGAGCATTGTACTCAATTAGTGGTCTGGTAAGGGTAGAGTACAGCAGAGGTATAATCACCCTGGTCTTGGATGTGATGTCCATATGTATGATGTGCACAATGCAAAATGTGTGTGTGTGTCACCACTATGGACACATAGTGATGAAAGTGTACATTGCTATCAACATGTGTTCCCAAGTCTCACAACACTGTGTTTGAGTTTAAAGGTGTGCTATGTATATCATAATTAGCAAGGGTACTTCACTGGCAAAAGGGACAATGAGGCATTGTATGCTTTAAGGTTCAATCTGTGAGCTCGGCACTAGTCATATGTGTGTCACAGCCCCTTCTGTAATATGTTACCATCATTGGGGGACTATGTATTAGTGCACCCACTTACTAGACATCTGTAAACTTGGCAAACCACAGGCAATATACCATTGCCTGCACTTCAGGGAAGTAGTTTGCAAACAGTTGAGGACCCAGCACAGATCCTTGTGGTATTCTAATGGTAAGTGGAGGAGGTGCAGTCCCCAACTTTGAGAGTGTGTGTTATGTCAATGAGCCAGTTGCCTAACCCTCGACTACTGTGTGGCTTAATTCCCATAAGGGACATCTTCGCTATGACACATGAATGGGGGATAGTGTCAAAGGCCTTGAATAACTCAACATAAATGATATGTCCTGTTATCCCTCATCCACATCTTCAGGATCAGTATCCAAGAAGTCCACAAGGTTCAATGAGCAAGATCTACCTTTGCCAAAAACAAAATGGGTCAGGTTAAGTGTGTTGAAGGTCACCTATGTCCCTGTGGATATGGGCCATGCTGATCTATTCCCTAGTCCTGCAGATAAAGCTTTTTAAGCATATCAGTCAATAGTTGTAGTTCTGCATGTTACCAGATTGATGTGCATTGCATAGCACACAGCATTTGATATTTCATTTTGTAGTGTGGCTGATATATGTGTGGTAAAAGTACTGAGACACTAAGGTTGCAATGCTTGGGGGGTGCCAACACATACATGTATTGTAAATATGTGACATATTGTTCGATAAGGTCCTCAGTTTGTAATGTTTCCACATGTAATTTCATGTCAGACTCAGTAAATGGAGAGTAAACAGCAGTAATAGAGTATAATATGTAATTTTCCACAGAGTGGCAAGCAGAAGGTTTGCATGATGGTTAGCAAAGTGCATACTTATATGAGATACACGTTTGGCTGTAGCTAAGCAGTGCTCAAACATGAGACGCATTGCTAAAGGCTGACAGTACTAAGTCTATGATATACACCTGCTGTTTAACTGACTCTGTGGCAGCACATGTTAATGCATTGATACATTCCTTTTTGGTACTGGGTTTGAATACAGGTGTATCTAATACTTTTAAATATTTTGCATTACAGAGTGAAAATGCTATGACATGACTTGTTTATATGAGATGTGTTGCTCTGTGTTGGCATAGCACAGTGGTGTTAAGCAGCATTGCGTGGGGTAACCACACCTTTTTGCTGCCGCTCACCATTCCTGCACATTGGTGTGCACTGTGCACGTCTGCACAAGCATGGAGCTCAAAAAGTGAAGGGATCCATTGCTTTATGTGTGGATCATGTGATTCAAATTTTTGACCAGAATAAAGGTGTGAAAATGGCATAGCTAGGAAAGTGGTGAAATGGGGAGCAAGCAGGGGGAAGAACAAAGGAAAACAGGACAAAAGTGTGCAGGAGGGAGGGAGGAAAGAGCCATAGCTATCCATTTCTTTAACTCATTACATCCGACTGATGCCTCCAGGTGCATCTGCAGTTAACTCCTACTGAAGTCTTAAGGTGTCAAATATTGCTTGTTCATATTTGCATCAATAATTCCAAAATCATGCTATGTACAAGGTTTTAAAAGATTTCGTCTTAAAGTTACACAATGGCAAAGTCAACTGCAATAATATTTGACCTCGGTCTAGTGCAGGCAAATAGATATTAACTGTTGTTTTTATGATATTAATTGATATAGATATAATTGTCACATTTGTCTAAATATTTCAACAATCAAGTAACACAGACAGAACTCCTTAGCCTCATATGAAAGCTCTCAGCTAGATGAATTAAATGCAACTGACAGCATGTATGTAACTTGATGGGTTGCTGAGATATTGCAAATTGTTTGCCAAATATTACAAATTTAATAGTTACTGCATTTAGTATTACTTATAAAATTCAGCTTAAGACCTAGAACCTAAAAAAATATTACCACTATAAAAAATAGTTTGCGCTGAATAGTTTGCCATTTATACTTCTTTCATAATCCCAATGGTCCCAGAAATATGAACATTTGTTTGAAAGGGCATAATTTGATTCTGTCAAAAGACTTAGGCTGTGCCCATTGGACGTTACACTACAAACTTCCTGAGCTCCATTTGAGTGAATGAGTTAACAGTGTAAATTGAACATATGTCCACAAAATTAAATAAATTTGAACTGTCACCCTCAGATGGACAAGTGACCACAATACAATCATATTGTATAGCCAACTGGACTAAATCAAGTGTGTCAATAAGCCACATGTGCATAATGGAGAGCTATGTATGGGATTTTTTTTTTTGTGGGACAGGTGCCCACTTATTTTTTCAGAGAGGCAAGAATGTTGGAAAGGGACTTAGGTATGTCTGAGTGAAGTATGTTGGGTAGATGAGGAAGCAATTGCAAAAAGACAAGACAAACAAGACAGGGATGGAGATGGACACAAAAGGTTGGGTGACACCATGACTGGGGTGAGGGTGGGGTCATCCCAAATCCATAGTTGTCAAGCTGGGTGACAGTGAAAACCGAGTCCTCACCCACTGGCTGTCATCACTATCACTCACTCAACTGCTGGCCAGAGTGCTTGATGTCTCCTTCTCTTATACTTGCAAAATGAGAGAGAGCAGCCTCTCCAGCTGGTGTAGGCATACACCAACAGAGTGGTGCACAAACATATGCACCATCCCTTGCATCTCAGTGTGGGTAATAAAGTCACCACCTCTGCCACTGCTCCTGGGGTACCACTGGACCAACCTCCAGGGCAGGACTACCTGAGAGCACAGGTAGTGCAGGGGCAGCAGAGTCAATGCTGCCAGGTTAGCTCCTGGACATGCTCATGCTAGGCATCAGTGCTGGAGCCAGTGAAGGGGACCCAGGCGAATCCTGTAGGATAGGCCTGCCCTGCTGTGCTGTGGAGCATTTAGTGATGTGATACACATGCATGACATGGACACATTTTCACAACACATAATAAAATTAGAAAAAGATAAAAGAAAAGAAACGGAAAAGAAAAAAATATTTCTTTTACTATAAAATAAAATAACATAAAATAAAATTTAAAAAATCATAAAAGAAAACAAAATGAAATAAAAATTGACACAAAAATATGTTATTATATATACTATGAAATAAAAATAAATTAAAATAAAAAAGACTGATAAGGGTTTGGGTGAGAGAAAAAAAGAGATAAGATTAGTACCTTCTTATGTGATATATGTACACTGCATTAATACAGTTATTTGACTCTGTTATCTGAAGTTTTAGTTTAAAACTACCACCTCCTAACAGATGCAGACTATACTACAGATTGCAGCAAGTAATCCTTGACAAGTGCATAAATTGCACATATGCATGTTTTAATTATACAGATTACAGTTTACAGCAGGGCATTTGTGCCACTGGTATGGAGGTTTTAATTTAATTTAAATATTATTGAAGAATTAACAGTATTGTATAGTTGCGAAGTGTGATATTTAAACCCACAATCTCTAACTAAAGTCTAATTTCTTTATTTTATTTATTTATTTACATTTGTTTACCGGGAAAGTCCAACTGGACATAGGTCCATTTTCAGTGGAGGCCCGAGGAGAAAAGCTCTACAGTACAATGGAATGCAGTACATGAGAGAAAAAATATAGAACATACAATTGATTTTAATACATAATAGGTTAGAAGTTAACAGTTTTAGTTAGACAGTACAGTAGACTGCCATTGAGGTACACAGTAAAAACATTGAGGTACATAATCAAAAACTTAAAAAATAAAGTACTAACTAACTAACTAACTAACTAATATTGTACTCTTGATTTGTGCCATAGAATAATACATGCATACTTGGTTTTACAGTTGAAATATGCATGCTGTGTTTGATACAGCTCTATAAAATACCAAAAAAACTTTTTACTTTTAATGCTACAATAGCACTTCTTTTCTGCTGCATACATAATGCTTGCTTCCCTCATCTTCACCAGTCTAGGGCCGTGGGATCAGACATTGCACTCAAAATTACTGGCAGCTGTGGACAAAACAGAAAAGGACAGAAGACCATTATGAATACCAACCAGTGTTGCCTATATTCAGCTTTCTAAGTCTTACAAGTTAATCTCTGTAGATGATACTTACACAGGTGTAGGATGTCCTGTTTTCTAAATTCATTGATCCAGTGGTTGACTGTATCCCGCTTACTTATCCATAGGTCATTATAATGATGGCTACATTTCTTTCCAGTGTGCAGGATACTGGTGGCACTGGCTACAGCCTAGGCTAAACTATCCCAAACCTCTGACTTGTACTGGGAACCAGAATAGTCCTCCACAGAAGCCTATCACTGTGGTTCTTAACTAGGAGTCCATTAAAAATCTTGGACTCCTGGACATCCCACCTTTGTGTGCCATAAACCTGGTGCCTTCCCCACAAACATTTGACAGATCTGCCATGGATCTAGAATAATAGAGACAGATGCTTTCCCACCAATTCCAGTTATCGAGTTTACTGGGAGAGTGCACACCATTTGAAAGTATTGTGCTCTGTTTACCATCTCACAAACATGGTGCTTGGCAATGCTTACTGGGTTTACATGATGACTAATAGCATTAATTGATGTATCTCATTTCCATTTTTGGCTGTCTGGGTCTTGTCTGCTTCCTGGGGAGTCCAGTTGTCCAGTTTGTGCACTGCAGCACTTTGCGCAAATGAGATAAACATAGACAAACCTGGCATTCATTTCCTCCATTTTTGTAATTGCACTAAGTGCCATATTGCACAAACACTCTGTATGCTCTAAGGTTTAATCTTTGAGCTTGTCACCAGTCATATGTGTGTCACAGCCCCGTCTGTAATATGCTACCATCATTGGGGGACTCTATATTAGTGCACCCACTTACCAGTCATCTGCAAACTTGGCAAACCGCAGGCATTATACCATTGCCTGCACTTCAGGGAAGTAGTTTACAAACAGTTGAGGACCCAGCACAGATACTTGTGGTATTCTAATGGTAAGTGGAGGAGGTGCAGTCCCCAACACTGAGAGTATGTGTTATGTCAATGAGCCTGTTGCTAACCCTCTACTACTGTGTGGCTTAATTCCCATATGGGACATCTTTGCTATGACACATGAATGGGGGATAGTGTCAAAGGCCTTGAATAATTCAACAAAGATGATATGTCCTGTTATCCTTAACCCACGTCTTTGGGGTCAGTATCCAAGAAGTCCACAAGGTTCAATGAGCAAGATTTACCCTTGCCAAAAACAAAATAGGTCGGGTTAAGTGTGTTGAAGGTCACCTATGTCCCTGTGGATATGGGCCATGCTGATTTCTTCTCTAGTCTTGCAGATAAAGCTTTTTAAGTATGTCCGTCAATAGTTGTAGTTCTACATGTTACCAGATTCATGTGCATTGCATAGCACACATAATTTGATATTTCAGTTTGTAGTGTGATTGATATATGTGTGGGAAAAGTACTGAGACATCAAGGTTGCAGTGCTTGGGGGGTACCAACACATGGATGTATTGTAAATATGTGACATATTGTTAGATAATACCCTCCATTTGTAATGTTTCCACATCTATTTTCATGTCAGACACAGGAAATGGATAGTAAACAGTAGTAATAGGGTATAATATGTACATTTCCATAGAGCGGCAAGCAGCAGGTTTGCATAATGGTTAACAAAGTGCATACTTATATGAGAAACATATTTTTGACCGAAGCTAAGCAGTGCTGAAATATGAGCCACATTGCTAAAGTCTGACAGTACTAAGTCTATGAAATACACCTGCTGTTTAACTGACTCTGTGGCAGCACATGTTAATGCATTGATACCTTCCTTTTTGGGGCCAGATGGTACTGGGTTTGAATACAGGTGTCTCTAATACTTTTAAATATTTTGCATTACAGAGTGATAATGCTATGACATGAATTGTTTATATGAGATGTGTTGCTGTGTGTTGGCATAGCACAGTGGTGTTAAGCAGCATTGTGTGGGGTAAAGCACACCTTTTTGCTGCTGCTCACCATTCCTGCATATTGGTGTGCACTGTGCACTTTTGTACAAGCATGGAGCCCAAAAAGTGAAGGGATCCATTGCTTTTCCAGCAACGTATGTGTGGTTCATGTGATTCAATTTTTTAACCAGAATAAAGGTGTGAAAATGGCATAGCTAGTAAAGTGGTGAAATGGGGAGTAAGCAGGGTGAAGAACAAAGGGAAACAGGACAGGAGTGTTCAAGAGGGCGGGAGGAAAGAGCCATAGCTATCCATTTCTTTAACTCATTACATCCGAGTGACGCCTCCAGGTGCATCTGCAGTTAACTCCTACTGACGTCTCTAGGCATCAAATATTGCTTGTTCATATTTGCATCAATAATGGCAAAACCATGCTATGTACAAGGTTTTAAAACATTTCATCTTAAATTTACACAATGGCAAAGTCAACTGCATTGATATTTGACCTCTGTCTAGTGCAGGTAAATAGATATTAACTGTTGTTTTTATATTAATTTATATATATATATAATTTTCACATTTGTCTAAATAGTTCAACAACCAAGTAACACAGACAGAACTCCTTAGCCTCATATGAAATCTCTCAGCTAGATGAATAAAATGTATTAACAGCATGTGTGTAACTTGAGTGGTTGCTGAGATATTGCAAATTGTTTGCAAAATATTACAAATTTAATAGTTATTGCATTTAGTATTACTTATAAAATTCAGTTTAAGACCTAGAACCTAAAAAAATATTACCAGTATAAAGATAGATTGTGGTGAAGAGTTTGCCATGTATACTTCTTTCATAATCCCAATGGTTCCAGAAATATGAACATTTGTTTGAAAGGACATCATTTGATTCTGTCAAAAGGCTTAGCTGTGCCCATTGGAAGTCACAGTACAAACTTCCTGAGCTCCATTGGGGTGAATGAGTTAACAGTGTAAATTGAACATATGTCCACAAAATTAACTGAATTTGGACTGTCACCCCCAGAGAGAAGAGTGACCACAACACAATCATAGTGTATAGCCAACTGGACTGAATCAAGTGTGTCAAGAAGCCACATGTGCCTAATGGAGAGCTATGTATGGGACATTTTTTTTTGTGGGACAGGTGCCCATTTATTTTTTCATAGGGATAAGAATGTTGGAAAAGGACTTAGGTATGTCTGGGTCAAGTATGTTGAGTGGATGAGGAAGCAGATAAGACAAACAAGACAGGGATGGTGATAGACACAAAAGGTTGGGTGACACCATGAATGGGGTGAAGGTGGGGACATCCCAAATCCATAGTTGTCAAACTGGGTGACAGTGAAAATCGAGTCCTCACCCACTGAACTGTCATCACTTTCACCTCACTCCACTGCTGTCTGGAGTGCTTGATGTCTCCTTCTCCTACTCCTATACTTGCAAAATGAGAGAGAGCAGCCTCTCCAGCTGGTGTAGGCATGCACCAACAGAGTGGTGCACAAACCTATGCACCATCCCTTGCATCTTAGTGTGGGTAATAAAGTCACCACCTCTGCCACTGCTCCCAGGGTACCACTGGACCAACCTCCAGGGCAGGACTACCTAAGAGGGCAGGTAGTACAGGGGCAGCAGAGGCAATGCTGCCAGGTTAGCTCCCGGACATGCTCATGCGGGGCATCAGTGCTGGAGCCAGTGAAGGGGACCCAGGCAAATCCTGTAGGACAGGCCTGCCCTGCTGTGCTGTGGAACATTTAGTGATGTGATACACATGCATGACATGAACAACACATAATAAAATTAGAAAAAGAAAAAAGTAAAGAAAAGGAAAGGAAAAAAAAACATTTTTACAATAAAATAAAATTTAAAAAATCTTAAAAGAAAACAAAATGAAATAAAATTTGACACAAAAATATTCTATTATAAATAATATGAAATAAAATTAAAATAAAATAAAAAAGAGAGATAAGGGTTTGGATGAGAGAAAAAAAGAGATAAGATTAGTACCTTCATATGTGATATATGTACACTGCATTAATACAGATATTTGACTCTATTATCTGAAGTTTTAGTTTAAAACTACCACCTCCTAACAGATGCAGACTATACTACAGATTGTAGCAAGTAATCCTTGACATGTGCATAAATTGCACATATGCATGTTTCAATTATACAGATTACAGTTTACAGCAGGGCATTTGTGCCACTGGTATAGAGGTTTTAATTTAATTTAATTTAAATATTATTGAAGAATTAACAGTATTGTATAGTTATGAAGTGTGATATTTGAACCCACAATCTCTAAGTCTAATTTCTTTATTTTATTTATTTATTTACATTTGTTTACCGGGAAAGTCTGACTGGACACAGGTCCGTTTTCAGCGAAGGCTCAGGGAGAAAAGCTCCACAGTACAAAAGAATGCAGCACATGAGAGAACAAAATATAGAACACACAATTGATTTTAATACATAATAGGTTAGAAATTAACCATTTTAGTTAGACAATACAGTAGACAGTCATTGAGGTACATAGTAAAAACATTGAGGTACATAGTTAAAAACTTAAAAAAAATAAAGTACTAACTAACTAACTAACTAACTAACTAATATTGTACTCTTGGTTTGTGCCACTGACTAATACATGCATACTTTCTGTTACAGTTGAAATATGCATGCTCAGTTTGATACAGCTTTATAAAATACCAAAAAAATCTATATTTTATTTTTAATGCTACAATAGCACTTCTTTTCTGCTGCATACATACCACTTGCGTCCCTCATCCTCACCAGTCTTGCCCCATGGGTTCAGATATTGCACTCACAATCACTGGCAGCTGTGGACAAAACAGAACAGAACAGAAGACCATTATGAATTCCAACAAGTGTTGCCTATATTCAGCTTTCTAAGTCTTACAAGGTAATCTCTGTAGGTGATACTTACACAGGTGAAGGATGTCCTGTTTTCTAAATTCATCGATCCAGTGGTTGATTGTATCCCTATTACTCATGCATAGGTCATTATAATGATGGCTACATTTCTTTCCATTGTGCAGGATACTGGTGGACCTTTCTACAGTCTGGGCTAAACTATCCCAAACCGCTGACTTGTACTGGAAACCAGAACAGTTTTCCACAGAAGCCTATCACTGTGGTTTTTAACTAAGAGTCCAATAAAAATCTTGGACTCCTGGACATCCCACCTTTGTGCGCCATAAACCTGGTGCCTTCCCCACAAACATTTGCCAGATCTGCCATGGATCTAGAACAATGGAGACAGATGCTTTCCCACCAATTCCAGTTATCGAGTTTACTGGGAGAGAGCACACCATTTGAAATTATTGTGCTCTGTTTACCATCTCGCAAACGTGGTGCTTTGCAATGCTTAGTGGGTTTACATGATGACTAATAGCATTAATTGAAAGTATCTCATTTCTATTTTTGGATGTCTGGGTCTTGTCTGCTTCCTGGGGGGTCCAGTTGTCTAGTTTGTGCACTGCAGCACTTTGCACAAATGAGATGAACACAGACAAACCCAGCATTCATTTCCTGCATTTTTATAATTGCTCTAAGTGCCATATTGCACAAACACTTAGCCAAAAAAATTAGACAACAAAGACAGAAAATCAGAAAAAGAAATACAGGGCAAATAGTTGAAATGAGGAAAATCAGCGTATGATATACACACAAGAAAATTATGGCTCACATCAGGTATGGCTACATAGATCTGGATTTGCACTCTCACTCCAATGCACCTTCAGAAGACAGGATGGGTGTCTTACCCCTCTGGCACACAAACAGCTTTGCAGCAAAGAACTGAACACAATCTGCACATAACCAACTTCAACAGCTTCTAGAGTGACATCAAACCATACAAGTGTTATTTGTGCATTTATTATGTTTGGATGTAGTCCAATTACTGATCACACAACCTGCCATAATTACTGCTTTGAAATATACAGCTCTGTCTTACATTCTCTGTTTGTTGGCCATTCTTCATTTATCTGACCAGTAATTTGAGACATGCAATCCATTATATATCATTGACCTTAAAATGTGTGAGGATATTAAGTGGAAATAATATATGCATTTGCCAACAAATGAAGGTCAAGTTGTATGTTAAGGAGTTCAACCTGTGAATTGTGTGCTGCTTATATGTATTTCCAATCTTACATGTAACACTTTGTAGATCTAACCTTACACACCCAGTAGTAGCAAGGCAGCCTGCAGTGCTGTTGTGTTTTCCTTCTCCCAACCACTAATCATTCACAGTTGCAATCCAGTAAAAGCAAACACTAAGGGAGTGCCTTCACTATGTTTATAACTCCTACATGGATCCAAGTATTTGGAATTCAGCAATTCTAATGAGTTCACACTTCATTTGCATCTACACCATGCTAACAACTCTGAATCTACACCATATAAAAAGGCAACTGTGTAGCTAAGCAAACTGATGTTGAGGAGACTTTTTTGTGTTAGGAAGACTGCACATAAGCTATTTCTTCAGGATATATCAGTACAGAGGAGTAATGATCTACAGAAGGTATGCTTTCATTTTGTCAGCTACATACTGCATATGCTGGAATGTATATAAGAAAAACATGAAGCAAAGGCATTTACACTTTTATTTGTATGCATTAGTTAGAAGTGTACTGATGGCATGGGCATGTTTGTCAAGCCATTTCAGATGTATACATGATTGCAAATACATGAAAATTGAATGCCATGTGCAAGGGAGCCCACAGGATTTTTTGCAGGGGGGGGGTGCAAACCCAGAGCTCTGCCCATGCAGCCCCACCCCCTCTGCCCACACAGCCTCCCCGCCCACACAGCCCCCACCCCACTCACGCAGCCATTCCAGTGTCCCATTAATTGGATATTTCTCCCCATTTGTCATAGACACTGTTCAAATCTCTCAGTGTGCATACTGTTTCATGCTTTACTTCTACAATGATTACAGATATCTGGATTTCATTTACAACTTTTATTTCAAATTTTATAGCACAAACACTGATAGACATTTACTAAACCTTAACAGAGCAATAGCCTTACAATGAAAACAGACTTAGCATCAAAACTTCTCTACCTTTGAAACCCACATTCACTGAAACAGCATTGAAACCCACATTCAAAGAAAATGCATCTGGCCAGTGGCAGGGTAAGTTTACCTTTGGGTGGTTTTCAAATCATGGGCTCCTTCCACACATTTTTAGAACCATGCAAAAGTTCTTTGATTCACCTTCCTGACTGTATTAATTATGTTATATAGTAATTGAATTGTATCCCTTGTATAATACAGCATCACTTGTTAGAGTGTGTTTTAAATTTATAGTTCTGAACATTTTTCCATTAAGTAATGAAACAAATCATATGAACCAATAATGACAACCTGCCCAATTCAGAACATTTTAACCATAAAGGGCCACTCAAACCTCTGTCATACAATCCACCAATATCAATCAATATGCAGAATCTCTGAAGAAGTAAAATTCATCTGAATAATTCCACATTAAAGATATCTGAAATCAATGAACAGGTTGTTGCTAGAAAACAACTTTATATTTCAGTGTTTCATTTACAAATTCAGTGTCTGTTGCCCTTGAAGAAATAAATTGCCTAGGTTACATTAAAAGAGATGGTAGTATATTGCAAAAGAGCTGAAAAATAGGTTCATAGTTATTAGGTGTCTCATCCAAAGGAGGACATACTAAGGATGCTGCAGTACTATACCCCCTTAAAATACAAATGTACATGCTGTAGGACTGGAACCTACAGCCCTTTGCATCAAGATGCAAGTATGCTACCTGCTGTGTTAACACTGCTTTAACATTCTATACCACAGTAATGATACCATTTGCTAAACAAAACAGTTGCACATTTTAAGCAGACTTAGCATGAGCAGCAGTAACCTTTGATTCCCTTGAAGCTCACAATTCCTTGAAAATGCACTTGAAAATAAATTCCACCTGCTAGATCTAACTAGGGCATTTCTCTCTCTCTCTCTCTCTCTCTCTGTCTCTCTCTCTCTCTCTCTCTCTCTCTCTCTGACTCTGTCGGTCTGTCTCTCTCTCTCTCTCTCTCTCTCACACACACACACACACACACACACACACACACACACACACACACACACACACACACACCTCACCTTCTTAGTGCAAGACATCTGGACAAAGCCTAAAATAAACAGGGACAGATTATAAATATTGCTTTCATGAATTTATAAAATTGCTAGAATAACAGAATGTGTGTTGGTATGCATTTTTCTAAAGGATATGATGTCTAAAACTATTTAGCAACTTCAATCCTTTTTAGGAGGAATATGGGGCAACAATTTGGACATTCTTCAAAAACCTGGACAGCTGAGGGGTATGCTACCTCCCTTTTATACACACACACACACACACACACACACACACACACACACACACACACACACACACACACACACAAACACACGCACACACAAAGGACCCAAACTAGGGACACATTTAGAAAGTTGCTAGAATAACAGGATTTGTGTTAGAATATATTTTCTGAAGGATATCAAATCTAAAACTCAAATGCATGTCATTTATTTAATAACTTTAATCCTTAGCTCATCCCAGTGATTTGTCAAAAACAGAATTTTTATGAGGAACAGACCAAAAATATAATGCAAAAATCTGGACATTCTTTGAAAATCTGTACAGTTGAGAGGTATGAGTCATACACATTCATCACCCTACCTCCTTAGAAAGTGGCTAAAACAACATGTTTGGCATTAGTATGCATTTTCTGAAAGATATGAAGTCTAAAGCTCAAATGTCTGCCATTATATTTTGAGTTCAGTCTTCAATGATTTGCCAGAAAAACACAATTTTATGAGAAAGAAACCGATAATATGAGGCAAAAATCTGGATAATTGCACGGTATGACCCCCTACCCCCCACACACAGTTGCACTCCTACTTCCCTCTTTCTCTGTCACTGTGGTGAGTAACATTCTCACAGGGCTCTTACACCCCAAATCACCAAACAATGTCTCTGTTATCAGGACAAACTCTACATTAACATTTAAAGAGTTGATTCTCAGTTCTGATGCTAGTGTGACCCCTGATCATTCTGGTCTTGACAACACTGATGGTATTGCCACCAGAGAAAGTGTCAAAGGCAGCAGCTCCAGGGCCAACCTTGCTGTCAGCAAGAAAATGGGACCTGAAAGGAACCTGGTGAAAAAAGTCTAGGGCCACTAACAGAAATATCTGGAATCTAACTCACTAGACTCACCTTGATGCTAGCGGGGGAGGAAGCCTGAGACCACATGCATTGCACTGAAGTGAAGGACTATCCCATCTTAGTGCAATCTTATTTAATAGAATGGACCACCTAGACCTGAAAGCCAAAGATGAAAGCTGCTGAACCAGAACAGCTACTAAACTTGTTATAAGGAAAACTGAAACAAACAAACCCAGATAGTGTAATCAGAAAGATAAGGAACATCAAGAATGGCAAGCTTCGTAAGACAAACAAAACACTGAATTATGAACAGTAGCCGGAGGCCATTTTCTATCACAGATAATGACTATAACATACAGCTAAAGAGATCTGGTGAGAGGACAGGGGTCTTGTTGCCTGGGAAAGCTGTACATAACATATATAAATACAAATAAAACTAAGAAAGGTTATCTGGGGAACAAAATAGCATGAATGAAAGTACAAGTAACAGAATAATAATTTCAGACAGTGATACAAGACAAAGCAGCAAAATAAACAATTTACAGAACAATAATTTTGACAAAACCAGCATGAAATACAACACCACTTTACTTGAGATATATTTTGATAACAATGACAGGAAGTGATAGGGTACCGATGATTGTGATCAGTAGCAAACTGCTTTCCTTAATCTGACCATGAAATAGTATAGCATGTGGAGCTCTCTCCAGAAAGAATAAATTTGCAGTGCTCTTGCACGTCACCACATGAATCCACCAATGGCAATAATGCATTACTAACAGATTACTTCTATTCCTTTTTGGCTTCTTGCCAGTTAATATGTTTTCTTATCAACCGGGAATGTGCGTTCTAATGCCAGCATATTACAGAGATCACAGCAGGGCTATATTAGTTTCCTTAATTAGTTCTACTTTTAATATTTCATTATTTTTGAATGTGTGGTTTGCGCTGTGATCACTGGAATATGTTGATGTTAGAAGATTAATAAACAAAACAGATATTCAAACCATGCACAGTAGAAATATTGTGAATATTGTGAATATGTGCAGTATAAATAATGACAGGCTGTTTTGTATATTATATTAAAACTGTATAAGAATCAACTATTTTTAAAATAATCAAGATGTCACACATGGTAATGTGTAAAGCTACAGAAGTAGCAATATATCTCCATAAGGAAGAATAGCATTGTGAGAACTGTGTGATATTGCACTGCCTATCTTAGATGTCCAAACCAAACTCTGATGGTGCCAAGCTCTATCTGGGTGAATACAGCTTCCATTAGGCTTTCCTGTACATCTGTAGTAACTATTGTTAACAGTATGGCATGGTGTGAGACAAAAGTGGATACTACAGCACTTAAGTAAATAATTGTTCTTGTCATGGGTTATTTGTGTACTGCAGTGAAATATATTCTCCAGTTACTTTGTGTACAAAAGATTGTTTCCTTTGAAATGACAATCTTTAATCTAAAATCATTTCACTGTAAATTATGAAGTTCAGCAAAATTGAAGAATTGTGTTTACTGTCATGCAGATACTGCATTATTCCAGGGTGGAGATTTCTACCTGTCTCAACAATATAAAAGTAACAGAAAAGCATGACTGAACCAAGCTTAAGTCATGCTAGTGAATTACCAGAATACTTAAACAAAGACTTAAATTCAGCTCCAGTTTTCTTTTGCACAGCCTCGGTGCTAACAAAGAATAGACCATGAAAGAAAATCATTCAGCCTTGCAAACATTACTTTGTCAGATAGACTGTTTGCTTCTTTAAGCTCCCCTGTGTGAGCCTGTGATCCTCACTCATGATATTTCCATACATTATAATTGCCCATATCATAAACAGAACAAAATAAGCACAATCCATTGCAAAATAAACATGTTGTTTTTACTGATGTGTGACATAAGGACACCTACAAGGATTAGAACATTTTCTATAGTGCCTGTCTCTAATAACAGGAACCTCATCATAAGCCTTGCTGAAAAAGATTTTATACCACATAATGAAAGAAACACTGTCCGTCTGTTTTACGAGAAAGTTCATTGGCAACTGTTTGAGGCCCAGACAACCAATAAACCTGATGCTCTTTGAGTGACGAAAATATATGTTATGAACATTCAATCTAATCTACTAGATGAACTCAGGCAAGCGTGCAGCTAAAGCAGCCTTTTGTTTCTCCTTTCTAGCCTTGCTACCAAGAAGAGTAGGTACTCAAGCAGCAAGCATTACTAACTGAAATTACCTCTGAATGAAGCATGACTCTGATCTTTTTTTAAATAGTTATCTTCATTGATTTGTTTATGGTAATGCCACTAGCTATTTCTCACACAGACACGCACCTCTTAATCTCTTAAACATTTAAACACACACACACGCATGCACACACTTATCTCTCACTTGTACCTTCATCCGTAGTCCACACGTTGTCTCAAATTCAAATTGCGTGGGAGCAGAAGATGACGATGTAAACCATCAGTCGCAAAAAAGTAGAAGTGTCCGTGCGACTGGATGCAAATGGTGTTCTTAAAGTAGAACACCCTTTAAAAAATGTTTTTTTTTTTTATTTTATTTAAAAGAAAATGAATCTCCAAGTCAGCTTGCACCTGCCTGTGGGCGCCCTTGGCCATGTGATAAATATATGCAAATGTTTCCGTGTCAGTTCCTTTGATAACACATTTAGCATTTCAAAGATGGTCTGTTAGCAAAATGTGAGGTACTGTTATGGCACATGTAAGGCTAAGCTTTTCTTTTGGGGGAAGCAAGGTTGAGTTTCTATTATGGCACAAACAAGGATCCACTGTTCTTTGGGGGGACAAAAGCAAGTTACTGTTATGGAGCAAAGAAGGGTATTTTGCTCTGGTTACTCTCCATGTTTTGCATCCTGCCTGTTCATATTTCACAACTGTAGAGTGTTGTGTGTTTCTCCAGGGGGTAATACTGAGTGGCTACCTTTTCTGTTTTATCTGGAAACAAATATTTAGTAGTTATGTGATACTTATCTGTATTATCCTTTTGTTGACTTTTCCTATGAGTATGCCACCCAGGCATTTCAATCCTCAGAGAATCCCCTTCACCAATGCTGAGAACCAAATTATAGTGGATGCCTTTAGGCAACATGGTGCTTTTCTGCTTGAAAGGGGACAGAGTGATATGGCATGTAAGATGCAAATGTGGCAACAGATAGTGGATGATCTGAATGCCATGGGTGGCCACCGCAGTTAATATGAGCAGGTGCACCACATGGCCACTGACATGATCACATGTGCACAGAGGAGAGCAGCTGCAGTGGGTCATGACCAGATGGTTACTGGGGGATGGCCTGCTAGGGAACCACCACTAACACTCAATGAAGAGTTCCTTGTCAATATCAAGGATTCAGAAAGCTCCCAGGAGAGTGCAGTACAGCATGTGCTGGATGTTTGAGAACAGTTTCAGGGACAACAAGTGCATCCAGGAGGAACTTATAGGTAGGCTTTTGTATCTCAACACTTGAATGATGTTGTATAGTAAAACAATTGTAATCAATAAGTTGCTTCTGTGTTGCAAGTCTTTTTTTGGGGGGATTGAAGATTGCTACACTTATTAACTTAGGTTGCAGCTTGTTGAAAGTATAGTGAATGGACATAGAAAGGGGTAAAAGTATTACCTCCTGTGTTACTGTTAATTGGGATGATGTTGCCCTTACCTTTTGCTTAACTTATTCCAAGACCATTGGGATTGCAGAGAAGTATCTCATCTGCAGTTGGTAACCTAAACGTTTTAATGTCAGTACTCCTGAGCAAATTAAAGAAATATCTTAGTGTGTGCTGTTGATGTCAGGCCTGTTGTGTGCATTGCTGTATTGCCTGTAATTGTGGCAGCACTGTTACTTTGTTACCATATATTGGACTATAGTGCAGCTATTAATGTTTTCCAGTGTTTGTTGCTTTTTATCACAGGTGAACATGACAGTGGGAGTGTGGGCTCTGTGCCTCCTGATGTCAGTGTATCAGCAGATTCTGATGATGATGGTGGCCAAACTGAGGCACAATTAGAGGGGTGAAGAGGTTGAATTTGACACTGAGGTTGACATACTGCCATCTCCTGCAATTCCATCGGACACAGACAGTAGGCCTACACCTACCCACTCCAGTGAGCCCTGAGATATTGGACAGGTGGAGGGTAAGACCATTGATCAGGAAAGTGTGGCTACTGTGGCTATAGTGCCTGTTGACTCTGGCCATAATCAACGTGGTGGTGAAGTGACACCCAGGAGGGTTGATAGGGGTGCTCGGAGGGGGCCTGCTGTCTCTCCTCCACCTGATGCAGGTGCCTCTTCCCGTACCAGTCAATGTATGTTTAGGGCCATCATGGAGGGGCAGGCATGCTCTCATAGGTGGTGCAGACAAATACTCAGTGTTGTAGATGTGGCACAGTCTGACATGTGTGACTGTCTCTGTCGTGTTACCGATTCTATGGATTGGATGAATGACACATTAGAACAAGGGTTGTCTGATGGACAGAGGGGTGTTTGTCATGGGATGTGTGTTGCCTGTGATGGAACATCTGCTGGGAGGGGAATGGCATCCTCATGGGCGTAGGTCAGCCACATCATCTGCTGTCAGCCAACATGACCGTGACCGATCATGATCCCATAGTGGCAATACATCCAGTGCTCCATCAGTGAGTGTGCTGTCCACACCCAGATGTGGCAGGCCATGAGGTTGTGGTCCTTGGCATCCCCATGAAGAGAGCTCATCCAGCAGACATCAATCACGTTCAGATAGCAGCACTGCATCTGACTGTGGGCATGGGTGTGCCAGTGCAACACCTGACAAAGCTAGTTCTCATGGTTGGGGATGACAACTATGAACTACCATCCCTACCATGCACAGACCACACCCATCCAACATACCAAGATGTAGAGCCAGCACAAAGCTTGGCTGTGTTCTTGCAGACAATCACACATCAAGTTCACCTGGAGAACCCCTACGGATACACACAATAGTTACTCATTTTGTCTCACTGGTCATTTGTTGGTTTATCCAAATGTCTGCCTACTTCTCTTTCTTACACATACATATTCACCAACCTTTTGTGTCAGCCTAGGATTTCTACCCCACCAGACAACGCCCTGTGCAAGTGATGATAACTGTGCCATATCCATGTTTTATATCTTTTGGATTTAGGGATATGTAAGTTTTATGTCCTTACCTCTAAATCTCTTAGCACATGAAATCTGGACAAGACCTAAAATAATGGTGAGACAAAAGTCTAAAGATAAGGACAGATTTTAAATATTGGTCTTATTAACTTAGTTGCTGGAATAACAGGATTTGTGTTAGCATGTATTTTTTTTGAAGAATATGAAGTCAGAAGCTCAAATGTATGTCATTATTTGGTGACTTTAATCCTTAGTGACTTGCCAGTAAACCACACATTTTATGAGAAACAGACCAAATATATGAGGCAAAAATCTGAACATTCTGCAAAAATCTGGACGATTGAGAGGTGTTTTGTGTCTGATGCTCAGGGTGCATAGATAACTTAGTGCTTAGAATATCTTCATTTGTGGTGTTGAATTAGTAATTGTAGCTTTGACTTATATTGGCCTTGGAAATAGACAGTTGATAGCATCAAAATTTCCCATCTTTATAGTGAATGCACTTCTGAGGGCTGTGAGGTCATAAACTGCAATGTGTGTCATTACTTTCAAACTTCTCTCTTTAATGATTGTTCCAGTACAAGTATGGTGCTAACCTGAGGGGATGCAGTGACCATCAGTACTTTTGAGAGGTATGACTGTGTGAATCTTTGATGCCCGAGGCCTACTACTTAGTAATGGACACACATAGGTTCATAGGTTCATAGGTTCATAGGGTCATGCTAGGCTATCTGCCCTAGGGCATTTATAGTCCTAGCCAGAGTGTGTTTGGCTTTCGCCACCCATTTTAAATTAATTTTGCTATGCCCTTTTTCGAGGTTAGTATACTGTTCCTCTAACAGTGGCACAGAAGTGATACCCAGGGTAAACCTACAATCTCCCATCCACTCATCAAGATTCCTCTTGAAGAGAGTCACTGAGGGACTCTGCCTAACCTGGACTGGGATTTTATTCCAGAGTGAAGGGAGCCTCTGGGTTATGAATCTGTCCCTCCAGCATGTCCTATTTATTTCAGTGCTGAGGTTCAAGTCTCTCTAGTGCGTAGCTCGATGGGATTTGGATTTTCTGAGGTGCAGCAAGTCCATTAATTCTGGGTTGGACATGGCTTTATACGTCAGGCACAGATAGCCTCTGAGCAGGCGGTATGCCACTGAGTAGAGCTGGAGTTTCTTTAACCGGGAAGCATATGGCATCTGTTTGAGCCCTTTGATCCTCTTGGTGAGGTACTTTTGGGGTCTTTCCAGTTGCTGCAGGTGCCTGGTAAGGTACATCCCAAAAGGGGCATTGTACTCAATTATGGGCCTGATGAGGGATGAGTAAAGAGGCACGATGGCCTCCCCTGATCTAGATGTGAATCCCTTCATGATTAGGTGGGCTATATAAAATGTTTTTCTAACCACTTTGGCCACGTGGCTATCAAATGAGAGATTGCAATCAACTTGGGTCCCCAGGTCCCTAATTACTTCTTCTGTACTTAATGGATTACCACCTATGTGGTAATTTGTGGGCACTTTGTTTTTGCCAAAGGGGATGACTATACACTTTTTGGTGTTTAGCTTGAGGCCATGGCTCTGGCACCAGTTGCCTGTTTCTATGAGGCCCTTTTGGAGGATGCTTGTGTCGGCTGGAGAGCCGATTATGGTGCCCAGTTGGCAGTCATCTGTGAACTTGGTCAGCCACAGTCCTTCTGTGTTGGCCTGTACCTCCGAGAAATATATACCGAACAAGAGATGTCCCAGGACTGAGCCTTGCGGGACACCACTTGTAACTGGTTTGGAGTCTGACATGGCTCCAGCAATTCTAACCATGTGGGTTCTGTCCTTGAGATGGTTTGCAACCCATTTAGCGACATAGCGGTTTATATTTAAGCTGGTGAGCTTATCTATAATGCCCGAGTGAGGTATTGTATCGAAGGCTTTTGTGAGGTCCAGGTAGGATGTGTGAACCACCTTTTCCTCGTCAATGGCCTTGGTGACTGTTTCAAAGAAATCAACCAGGTTTAAGAGGCAGGATCTGACCTTAACAAAGCCAAACTGGGCAGGATCCAGTGTCTGTAGGTCCCCAATATCTTTATTTATGAGGTCCATGATGATCCTTTCCATAGCTTTGCAGACCAAGCTAGTCAGGCTTATGGGGCAATAGTTTCCAGGATCCGTTGAGGCACCACCTTTGTGGAGAGGAACCACTGTTGCTGTAAGCCACTCTTTGGGTACATATCCTGTAGTAAGGCTGAGATTGAACAGTAGTTTTATGTTTGGGTTTAGCTCTTCTTGGAGTTCATGTAGGATACAGCCCGGGACACCGTCTGGTCCCACTGATGCTGTGTTTTTTGCTTTGGAGAGGGCGGCTCTTACCTGAGCATCTGAGATGTCAGGGGGGCAGCACTCTGCTGGGATAGATATTTGCCCTTTGGTGGGGAGTTTGCTGAACCTGTCAGCTAGGATGTTGGCAATGTCTGTGGGTTCGGTGTATTTTTTGTCATTTTGGACCAATTCTGAGCATATCTGGGAATTCCCACCCAGGTTCCTAACATAACTAAAGAAATCCTTGCAATTTTTCTTTCGAAGCTGGCCTTAGACGATTTTATGAGTGCCCGTAGTTTTTTTGCTAATACTGATCAGAGATGCCTTCCCTTTTTGGGATTTTGCTCTATCATGTAGTAGCTTCCTCCTTCTATTGTATAGTTTGTTTATGGCTGGGGTCCACCAGACAGGATGTCTGCCTTTGGAGGATTGGGTCTTGGTTTTATTTGGGATTCCATGATCCATGCATTCCTGAAGGTGTTCATAGAATGCATCTATAAAGGATTCTGCGGTCTGGGCCATATTTTCCACAGGCCCGGGGGCTTTGAAGGATTCCACCTCGGTTTTGAGGAGTGACATAAGTCAAATAAGTCCCTGCTGTCACATGCAGTGATCATTAATACTTTTGAAAGGCATGACTGGGTGAATCTTTGTTGTTTGAGGCCTACTAGTTAGTAATGGTCAAATATAAGTCACATTTTAAGGTAATTTCTGTACAAAATCTCCCACCTTTTACTTGCTGAGGGACAGAGCAAAATAAAAGAAAAATCAGATGCGATCTCAAAAATAAACAGTAATGTAACTGATTTTCTTTCTATTTCTGTGCTGTCATTTGTAAAATGTCAACTAAAAAAAAAACAACAATGTAGAATGTCTTTTCTCCATCACTTCTCCTGCACTGCCCTGATGTACTGTGTGCATGTGTGGGGACATATACAAATGCTCAGTACAGCAGTAAAGAAGGAAAAACATGGAGGAACACTTCAGTGCTATTATATAAAGACACTCTTTGGTGTGGGTATATTAGGATTTATCCAGGGTTGGCTTTGTTTCATCACTCAGGCTTTGCTCTCATGATTAATCCACACCAGCTGTGGATAAATCCTGATATACCCACTCCCAGTCATGGATTATTCCTTAAGTAATTAACCGAGTAAGATACTTCAGCACTACATAAAGGAAAAAGCAAAACCCTACATCTGCTACAGGAAGAATGTTTTTGCCTCCACATAGTACAAGGATATTTAATTGTGTTGATTATTTGTTTTCTGTGTGTCAGAACACACACACACACACACACGTGTGTATATATATATATATATATATATATATATATATATATATATATATATAGACACACACACACACACACACACATACAAACATGAGTCTATGGCAGGCTTATGGTTAGTAGGCTGCAGCCAAGAAGATAAAAATACCAAACCAATTTTTATTCAACGTAGTACTCCTGGTAAGCGCTTTCATTCAACAATATTTTAAATGAACTTAAGACAAAATCATGACATCACATGTCCACATAAAAAGCTTAACCACTTAAGCAAGTAATAAAATAATTAAGGATGTAAAAGCTCAAGAAACTACACCCAATTTTTAAAAGCTAGTCCACGTAGCAAAAATTAGAATATATAAGTCACGAATTTACACTTATATACTTCTTAAAATGTTTTCATCTTGCTAAAGATTTCAATTTAAGTAAGCAGCCCAAAGAACAATTCTCATTCAAGCCAGGAAAGGAGAAAGCATTTATTTAAGTTGCCACAATAGCTTTCTCAGTTCCAATTCTAAAGACCATGGACCCCCTCTAGCATTTTTTATAACTAGATCAATCATCATATAGTTAAAATGGGTTTATATCACATAATCGAACTTCCAAAATAGCGAGCACCATAAGCTCGAACTTGGAAGTTCAAAATGTGATAACATCGAAAGCTCAGAACAGTGAATGTTTTCCCACGGAAAAAAATGTGCTTTTCCGAAAAACACACACATAACACAAGCACACCAAAAACTATGTCTAATGTGGGGGGCTTCACCCCCCAACCCCCCGACATGTTGGGCTGTACTCCCCACACCCCCCTACTTAAATATACCAACTCCAAGATCGCACCACAGTGGAGGAAATAGCGAAGCCACGGAACGGCCCACCAAATTCTTGCCCTGGGCAAGAATTCGATGTTCCGCAGCTTCAATATTGTCAGCATTCGAGGTTTCAGATTCGATGTAATGTCATTCGATGTTGTGCGGTTTCGCGGTTATGGTGTAAAACCTTTAAAATAATGGTTAGGGTTCTCAGTAATGTGCTTAGCCAAAGCATTATTCAGATTCTTCTTGTTAATGCTGTACTGATGTTCATAAATATGTTATTTAAAATGTCTCTCAGTCTTACCCAAGTAAAATGAGGTGCATTCCTGGCATTGGGGTAGGTATACAACACCAGATGAGCTACAATTAAAATTCCCCTTAATATTATAATGCACACCATGAATTACAAGTGAATCTCTAGTAAGGATAAATTTACAGTTAAGCACAAAAAACACATGCCATACTTGGACCAAACAGGGGGCAAGGGTCGAAGTAGGCTCTTAAATATTTGACCCCTGTTATAAATTATTCTAGGTGTGTGCCCTGCCTTAGTCCTAATAGTGGGGTCTTCCATAACTATTATCCAATTTTTAAATATTATGTTTCTTATTTCAGTGGTGTCAGAGTTGAAGGTAGTAATAAAACTAGTTGAAAAACTAGTTTGAGAATTTTCTAGTGTAACATTTAATGTTATTGGGGTGTCTAATCTGAAACACACACGGTTAACCCCCTTATTGAAAATGGGAGCAATATGGCCCATTTTCCTTTTATTTTCAACCTCGACTATCAGTCAGTCAATAAGGTCAGATTGGTAAGCCCTTTTATAAACATACTTTTCAGTTTAGTACAAAACCAACTGGAAACCAACAAAGAAAAATCCAGGCAAGGATCCAAACACAGCTCACATATTTTATTACACAAATAACCAGCAGTTGTTGAGCGCTTTCATCCAAAAAATATATGGACTTCATCAGAACAACATTATAATACCTTCACACACTTTAAATACAAAACTTTCCCGCCTAAAACCCCAATTAATTCATCAATGATTCAATTAAAAAATTAAAAACGCTTATGAAGAATTCTTTACTATACACAGCATATTGTAGCTAAAATAGATTACCATATTGTTAAAAAACTAAATATATATTTAAACCTTATCCATATCTTATGTAAATAGTCTTATTGTATGCATATGGAAATGTCATAAATTAATAAAAACTATTAAACAGTATTGTCATGATATTTATGCTAAGAATACATATACTAAATGACAATATCTTATGTATATTGTTTATACAGACTGATTGACTAATTAAAAGCCATATAACAAACCATCCTTGTAACCAAATATGATAAGTACAAATGATGAAAAATAATAAATAATACAAATACATATATGACACAACCATATATTGTATCATGTTTCAATATATATTTTAATATGTGTGTACTGATATGGTTGTAAAATATCATATTGATCCTTGGTTTTACTATAATTACTGTCTAAACTCTTACCAAGGGTTTTGTAGGGATCACTTCATTAAGTCCTGGTGGCACTCCGGCATTTAATCTAATCTGCCACCTCACCTCTTTATCACTCACTAATGCCTTTATATTGCCCCCTCTGGGGTTTGATCTCACTACTTCCATTATGGCAAACTTGAACCCTGTGCAACATGTATTGTTCATAAGGTGTCTTGATAGAGCATTGTTTATATCTGATTTTCTAATACAATATAAATGATCATAAATTCTATTTTTCAAGTGTCTATCAGTTTTCCCTACATAATAATTCATACATGTATTGCACAGGGCTAGATATATAACATGTTGACTCAGACAGTTGCCATGACAAAACCTGACTTTACTTTTAACATTATTCCGGAGAATAATTGACACCTCCTCAAGAATATAACTACAGTAGTTACGATTACCACATTTTTTGGTACCAGTTTTATTATAGTTGGTACTATTATTGGAGTTATATTTTAACTCTATAATTCTCTTAATATTATTACCTGTTTTATACACATAGCATGGACTAGTTGGTATTTTATCTTTTATACAACTATCACTTGTTAAAATGTTCCAGTTAGAATTTATTATACCTTTTATTTCATTACTAAATGCTCCATATTTCAATATACATGCTTTTTGATGTTTTTTATCCATATTTCCCATATTATTGCTGTTCTTATTTATCTTTTCTGGCCCTTTGTTACTTTCAAGACCTATACCCAATAAAGGGGGGTATTTCCGGACCCATTCTTTTGCAACATATGTTGTTATGTCTGTTATCATGTGTATAGGGTATCCCTTTTCCTTAAAGGCTTGACTAATGAAATTTAATTCAGATAACATTCCTTCCCTTGTTGTTGTCATTCTCGTTGCTCTTATGCACTGTCCTTTTATTATTCCCCTTTTGGTACTATATGAGTGAGCACTATCAAAATGGAGGTATCCGTTACTATACGTATCTTTCCTGTATATTCTTGACTGGAAAGATGTGCCATCATTAAAGATATAGGTATCTAAGAAATTGATCCCCTCCTTATCCACTTTGTATGTAAACCTTAAATACTCTGTAGTCTGGTTTATGAAACTCATAAAATTTACCAATTCATCTTTATCTCCGTTCCAAAGGATGAATATATCGTCCAAATAACGGACGTATGTTTTAATACATTTCATCCAATTAGAGTTGAGTACGAATTCCTCTTCCCAGTCTAACAGTACTAAATTTGCATACATGGGGGCACATGAGGCCCCCATGGCTACTCCTGTTACTTGTCTGTAGTATTCACCTTCATAGTAAATGTAATTAAAATCCAGGACTAAGTCCATAAAGGCTGCAAGTAGGCAAACATCATCATTAGAAAGTCCACTATGTTTGTGTAGACTATTGGTAAACTTGTCTAAACCTTCATTTTTAGGGATACATGAAAATAAATCTTGAATATCTATGGTAACAAACATCAATTCTGGATGCCATAGTTCATGTGTGAACAATCCCAAAAATTCCCAGGAATCTTTAATAATATGCCTAATGGAACTATACATATGTTTAAGTTTGTAGTCAATGTATTTCCCAAATGGGAAAACCTTACTGTCACTTCCCGATATTATGGGTCTGAATGGGGGGTCCAATAAGTTTTTATGAATCTTGGGAATCCCTTTGATTGTTGCCAAAATAGGAAAATCTACCTTTAGGTATTTATATAATTCCTCGTCTATTCTATTATCAAGCAAAAATTCTTCTAAGTAGGAGTCTATTCTCCTATACGCAATATTTACTTGATTAAGTGATGACTCCTCATAGTAGGCTGTATTATTAAGTATTTCGAATATTTTAACATTGTACTTTTCCTTATCATATAATACTATCCCACCCCCCTTGTCTGCTGTCATTATTCTTATATTGTTGTCACTTAGTTTTTCTACTGCCAAAGCTGCCTGTTTGCTGGCTGCTCTGTACTTACTGTTGTATTTATTTTTATTATATAAAGTGTATATTTCTTTATTAACAACATTCTCAAAAGAGAGCAATGTTTTAGCTAAAGGGGGGGTAAAAGTACTTTTCTTTTTTAATTCTCCTCTAGGTCTATATTCAATATCATTTTGAAAAAATATCCCAAGGTTTAATTTTCTAAGAAACAGTTTGGTCTCAACCAATGTGTCTGTAAGGTCCATTGACTTATCTGGGATGTATTTCATTCCTTTAGTCAGGACATGTAACAACTCCGGTTTAACATGATGGGCCGTATAAAATTATATATTTTTACATCCCCACTCACTTGTTGTATATTCAAAATCAACGGGTCACCTGTCTGCTCTTGTATAGATCTCGTGACTACACTACCTTCATCGCATATAACTCCATCCTTCATCTGTCCTATTATTTCCTGTATCTGTTCCAATGGGATTGTCCCTTCCCCTGATGTTTCAACGTTGGCCAGTTTTCTAGATCCTCGCCCTCCCATAAAAAAATCATCTTCATAAATGTTGGGTTTAGAAAAATACTGTCTTTCTCTAACTGTTGTTTTCTTATATGGTCTATCATGTCTAATATTCCATCTATAAGCTGTCCCTTGTTTATACTGAAGTAAATCCCTCTGTAACTTCTTACTTTTACGCTCAAACACTTTTTTACAATTTTTGTCAGCATATTCATATTGTTTGCTGTAAAGTGTTTCCCACTGTGGAAATAACAAGTCTTTTGTAATGTTGTTACTCATTTCTTCAGCTTCACACAATAATCTGCTCAGTTTAGTGTCATTATTAGTTATTATAAATTTCATAAACTTTTTTCCAAACTCATCAAACATTTCATTGCAGACTTTGACATTCTCCTCGTTCATTTCCACACCTATAGGTTCCTTAAAAAAACGTAACCCCATAGGTATTACATTACTATCTATACATTTACGAAGATACATGTTATCTATTTGTAGTGATTTAATCTTATTTAATTTGTCACCAAAGGAATAAATCATTTATTTAAGTGATGCAGGTTTGTCACCTTCTTCTCTGCGTAAAGTTGCCACATCATTTTTTACATTAAATTCAAAAGGCATATGCAAGATTCTATCGCTGTTAAAGTTATCATTATTTCCCCTAGGGGAAGATTGATAGACAGTACCTTTTTGCTTATGACTGGTATTAGTTTTTGTTTTCTCCAATGTAGCGTATGTCCGTAATGGCGGTAATCGTTTTGGCTTTGCCCCAGATATCAAATAAATGTCCTCTTCCTTATTACCAGTTGTTGAAGAAAAATTGAAAACACTCTCCGGTTTTCTCGGTTGTTGAATTTCACCTTTCCTCGGCGTGCAGTCTAATGAGAGCGGTAAGGATAGTCTCCTCTGCCCATTCGGGATGTCTTCGTCGCTACCATTGCCCATAGAGGAACGAGATGACGTATGAGCGTTATTTACGTTTGGTATGGTTTTAGCATTTAAAGAGGTAGTAGGCGGTGTTAGTAACTCTATCAAACGTGAAAGTTCACCTTTAACAATGGCAAGCTCTGAGTGGATTTTATCCACCTCTTCTCTTGTGATAGAATTTCCATACCCTGAGAGCTCATGTATGGAATCCATAGCTGACGACTTGTAGATAGATAGTTCCTGGATTTCAACAATATAGTACAAAACCAACTGGAAACCAGCAAAGGAAAAATCCAGGCAAGGATCCAAACACAGCTCACGTATTTTATTACACAGATAACCAGCAGTTGTTGAGCGCTTTCATCCAAAAAATATATGGACTTCATCAGAACAACATTATAATACCTTCACACACTTTAAATACAAAACTTTCCCGCCTAAAACCCCAATTAATTCATCAATGATTCAATTAAAAAATTAAAAACGCTTATGAAGAATTCTTTACTATACACAGCATATTGTAGCTAAAATAGATTACCATATTGTTAAAAAACTAAATATATATTTAAACCTTATCCATATATTATGTAAATAGTCTTATTGTATGCATATGGAAATGTCATAAATTAATAAAAACTATTAAACAGTATTGTCATGATATTTATGCTAAGAATACATATACTAAATGACAATATCTTATGTATATTGTTTATACAGACTGATTGACTAATTAAAAGCCATATAACAAACCATCCTTGCAACCAAATATGATAAGTACAAATGATGAAAAATAATAAATAATAAAAATACATATATGACACAACCATATATTGTATCATGTTTCAATATATATTTTAATATGTGTGCACTGATATGGTTGTAAAATATCATATTGATCCTTGGTTTTACTATAATTACTGTCTAAACTCTTACCAAGGGTTTTGTAGGGATCACTTCATTAAGTCCTGGTGGCACTCCGGCATTTAATCTAATCTGCCACCTCACCTCTTTATCACTCACTAATGCCTTTATATTGCCCCCTCTGGGGTTTGATCTCACTACTTCCAATATGGCAAACTTGAACCCTGTGCAACATGTATTGTTCATAAGGTGTCTTGATAGAGCATTGTTTATATCTGATTTTCTAATACAATATAAATGATCATAAATTCTATTTTTCAAGTGTCTATCAGTTTCCCCTACATAATAATAATAATAATAATAATAATAATAATAATAATAATAATAATAATAATAATACTTTTCAGTTTGTTACATTCATTCCTGAAATCCTGGTCCAGCGAAGGCATACGGGCTGCCCTTACATGCTGGCCCTTGACTACTGCTCTCTTTTAATGGTGCGGATGGGCACTTTCAAAGTGTAGGAACGTCTTTGAATATGTAGCCTTCCGGAAACTCTCTGCTAGGTACCTGCTATTTAATTCATCCTTGAATAAATGAACATCCAGAAAGGTGATAGAGTGGTTTTCAAAGTGATGCATAAATTGTAAAAATTCAGTGGTATTGTAATATAATCCACAAGTGTATTAGCTGACTCTCTATCTCCTTTCCATATTAAAAAGATGTCATCCAGGTATCTAGTATACCAATAAATTTGTTCCAAAATAGGCCCATCTTTGAGGATAAATTCTCTTTCCCAGTACCCCTGTTAGGCTCATAGTCGATGGAAGACAATCCATCACATATGGTTGTGTAAAAATAATAGATAGTAAATTAAAAAAGTACTTGATCTCTGAGAAACAAATTTTCATGATTCATAGAATTTCCTGGAAGAACTAAATAAGCTCCAGTATTATAACGAGTACAATTTCCTTACAGTGGATGTTAAGGATTTGTACACGGTTATATTGGCAATGAAGGGAGCAGAACATCAAGAAATCTACTTGATAGAAAGTTTATTAGACATTGCATTAAGAAACAACTTTATATTATTTAATGGAAATTTTTGTCTTCAGAAAAGTGGTGTAGCAATGAGGTCCCCTTGCGGCACCAGTTCTGCTAACATAGCAATGACATACTGCGAAAGAGAATTTATCCTCGAAAATGGGCCTAGCTTGGAACAAATTTATTGGCATGCTAGATACCTGGATGACATATTTTTAAAACGGAAAGGAGATAGGGAGTCAGCTAATAAATTAATGGATTATATTAACAATACCACTGACTTTTTACAATTTATGCATCAATTTGAAAACCACTCCATTGCGTCTCTGGCTGTCCATTTATTCCACTTTGAAAAAACTGAAAAGTATGTTTATAAAAGAGCTTACCCATCTGAACTTATTGATGGACTGAAAGTCGAGGTAGAAAATAAGAGGAAAATGGACCATTTTGCTCCCATTTTCAATAAGGGGGGGTTAACCATGTGTGTTTCAGATTAGACACCCCAATAACATTAAATGTTACACTAGAAAATTCTCAAACTAGTTTTTCAACTAATTTTATTACTACCTTCTTGTCTGACACCACTGAAATAAAAAATATATTTAAAAATTGGATTATAGTTATGGAAGACCCTACTATTAGGACTAAGGTAGGGCATACACCTAGAATAATTTATAAGAGGGGTCAAACAATTAAGAACCTATTTGAATGATCCTTGCCCCCTGTTTTGTCTAAGTATGGCATGAAAAAATGTGTTTTTTTGCTTAACTGTAAATTTAACCTTACTAGAGATTCCCTTGTAATTCTGGGTGTGTGTATTATAATATTAAGGGGAATTTTAATTGTAGCTCATCTGGTGTTATATACCTACACCAATGCCAGGAATGTACCTCATTTTACTTGGGTAAGACTAAGAGACATTTTAAACAGTGTATTTATGAACATCAATACAGCATTATTGAGAAGAATCTGAATAATGCTTTGGCTACGCACATTATTGAGAACCCTAACCATTAGTTTAACTATATGGTGATTGATCAAGTTATAAATAAATGCTAGGCGGGGGGGGGGGGGGGTGGTCCATGATCCTTAGAGATGAAACTGGGAGAGCTGTTGTAGCAAGTTAAATTAAATGGTTTCTCCTTTCCTGGCTTGAATGGGAATTGTTCTTTGGGCTGCTTACTTAAACTGAAATCTTTAGAAAGATGAAAACATTTTGAGAAGTATAGAATTGTAAATACGTGATTTATATATATATATATATATATATATATATATATATATATATATATATATTCTAATTTTTGCTATGTGGACAAGCTTTTAAAAATTGGGTGTAGTTTCTTGAGCTTTTACATCCTTAATTTTTTTATTAATTGCTTGAGTGGTTAAGGTTTTCATGTGGACGTGATGTCATGATTTTGTCTGAAGAAATTCATTTAAGCTATTGTTGAACAAAATTGCTTACCAGGAGTACTACACTGAATAAAAGTTGGTCTGGTGTTTTTATCTTATTGGCGCTGGCCTTCTTTTCCACCTTTTTTGTGCCTGTTTGGTGGTTTTTGCGTTTATATTAAGGGTTAGGGTTAGTAGACAAAAACAGGTGTAATCAAAAAGATTCAAAATCACAACACTTCCAATCACAAAGATTTAAAAAAAAAGGGGGGGTATGAACCCTCATGCCCCCTGCTACTTAAATATACCAACTCTGAGATTGCACTACAGTGGGGAAAGGGAAAATTCCTGAAACCCCACTATACTGTGATGTTGTGCATCTAAACAAAGCAACATTCAAAAAGCTAATTTTTGAACTCTGCAGATGATATTTCAAGTGACGAGTCTTTTCAGAGGTATATTTATGTGTCTATATCTATAGCTATACATCAATTTAGATATGGGTTCCTATTACCTTATTGAAAAGTCGTAATATCGAACGGGTTTTCATCGTGAACTAATTCTTTCCCTGGGAAAGAAACCACTTGGACATCCTTGTGAGTTTGCCCTTTTCCCCACTGTAGTGTGATCTCGGACTTGGTATATTTAGTTAGGGGGTGTGGGGGAGGTGATGCCCCCCACTTTGTTACATTGATATTAGTGTGTAGTTGGTGGTAGGGCTAGCGATTTTTTTCCCAGGGAAATAATTCATTCATTCGTGTTTTTGCTATTTTTAGCTTTTGACTTTTCTGGTTCGATGAAAATCCGTTTGATATTACAGCTTTTCAATAAGGTTATATATATATATATATATATATATATATATATATATGTATATATATATATATATGTGTGTGTGTGTGTGTGTATGTATATACACACACACAAACACACACACACTCACACACACACACACATATATGTACACGTATGCAAATATATGCATATACACATACAAAACACACACACACACAGATATATATATATATATATATATGTGTGTGTGTGTGTGTGTGTGTGTGTGTGTGTGTGTGTGTGTGTGTGTGTGTGTGTGTTGGGGGGATTGTTTATGTTTTTTTACCATGTTGTCAAACAGCAATTTGTTTTGAATTCTTTTTATTTTATTTTTCCAATGTTTTAGGTTTCTAAAATACAGCAAAACTGGACACCATTCCAAAGTCAGACCATGATTAGAGTTCATGAAATTAGTACTGCTTCAGACTTTGATGATAGCAAAGAGTATCCACCTTAACACCTACTATCTATCCAAAACTGTTTTTTTCTTTACAGTTGTTATGGGGTTATATGTACTGATACCAAATTTAGGTACAATTGTAAATTCTTTGTTTTTTTTTTTATTTGTCCTATTGCTTCTACTACTATTGGAACATTTTTCCTTTGTCCTACATTGTTCTGGTTTCTACTTTGAAATTCTTGCATTTTTTGCTTTGTGTCTCTCAGTGTTTGGGCCACTATAATGACTGGATATATCGATTTCAATACTTAATGCTACATTTGTCCTTTTTTTTGGACTACTACATCTGATTTTTTTGTATCTATCTTCCTATCTGTTTGTATTAGGTGATCCCATGTCAGTAATGTTTTAGGGTTAAAGTTTCCTATGCTACTTTTCTAGCCTTGTTTTCAATTTTCAGTCCCTAGCGCAACAGTCTCGCCACATTATTGTGCCTTTCAGTATACGGACCCTCAGCCATGAGTGTATCAGAATCAGCAAAAAGATGTGAAACTGCTTCCAGGTCTGTTTTACAGATCCTGAATTTGTTTATTCCTCCCACTTCTTCCTGTACACATTTGTAAACAAATGTGTACATATAGGGTGATGTCTTGGGCCACCAGTATCAGTCTTAACTTTTGGGTTAAATTCGCCTCACCAGAACCATTTATGCATCAGTTTTGATCAAAGTCTGGAAAGGAGTGCACTATACTTGCCAATAAAATTGAATGAATTCTATTTTTCCCACTGTTTGTCTGGTCCTTTATTTTCTTCTTTTTTTTTTTTGTTTGACACTTTCAGTTCCCTGCTAATTTTCATCTACTTTTGGTTTGATTTCCATTCCCACTCCTAACCAAAATGCTTCTGCTAAAACTAAGTAAAGATGACATCATCAGCTTCTTGTCTTTATGCTTTAGAACTTTCATTATGTTTGGATCTCATGAGGTCGACAAAGATTTATCTAGCCCCTGAATTGCAGATCTATGTATACAGGCAATGTCAAGGAGGCCTTGACTCCTTCAGAACAAAGGATATATAATAATTTATAAATCATTTCAGAAGCATAAAGCATGTTCTTATTTTCTTATCTCATGTTTCACTGCTGCTTAGGGCCAGCAAATCACAAAAGCTGTAGGTTAGAAAAGGAAGACAAAGCTGATTTATACTTTGAAGGTTTTTTTCCCTACGGTCAAAGCAATTTAAAATAAAGCTTTAGTCTTCTCAAATACTCATTACTAAGATCTCTTTTTACAGGTTCATCTTTTTCATTCTCTTGGGTATGTTTATGTCAGGTGGAAGAAGATCAGTTCTATATTTTGCAAAGTAAATAGTTTGGGGTGTGAGGTTCTGTAGGTGTCTGTTATGGCTAGAGCATGGGTAAGTTAGGAAGGAGATAGTGCCTTTTGGTATGTGCACAACTGTTTGATGTTTAGGATTAGGGTAAGGGTTAGGCAAGGTGACAGATTTAGTGGTCTGTGTGTGTGAGTGCTGGCAGGTAGAAACCTAGGGCTTAAACTTTAAAGACTATGCAGTTACAATGTTGCCAGGATTTGAAAGATCAAAACTTACAGCAGTGAGCAGTTCTCAGTGTGACAGTGTCGTACTAGGTATATATATATATATATATATATATATATATATATATATATATATATATATATATATATTATGGACTGAAGTATATCAAGAGGAAGAAACTGTTGTCCAAAAGCAAGAGGGATATCACTCTGCAGAGGAAGAGTTCCCTCCTAAATCTAAACAAGAAAATCAGAAATCTTGCTAAGTCTTCTAAAGAAAATTACAAAACTAAAATTGCATCCTTAGCCAAGGATAATTGTAAGGCATTCTTTAACTACGCCTGAAGTTTAAAAGGGAATGCCCAGCTATGTGCCGAACTGGATGTAGATGGGATCAGTCATACTACACTGGAAGATATCGTCATCCTGCTATCTGACAGATTCAGTGCAAACTTCAGCCCCCTATCCCCACCTACCATATCCCAAAGCATACCATATCTGACACCAGCCAACTGCCTAGTATCTCTAAAGAACAGGTCATCTCTGCACTCACCAAGGCCAAAAACATGGTCTCAGTGGGATAAGATAATATCCTAGGTTGCTTGTTGCTTACTAAACAATATAAAACAACACCTAGCTGACCCACTTGGTGTTCTCTTTAATCATAGCTTGAGAACTGGCTATGTTCCTGCAGAATAGAGAACAGCAACAGTAATCCCCCTGCACAAAGGAGATCCAACCAACTGACTATGGAAACTACAGACCTATAAGTCTAACCAGCCTCATCTGCAGGGCTATGGAAAGAATTATCATGGACCTTTCTGACAAGGACATAGGCAACCTCTAGTCACTTGACCCAACCCAGTTTGGCTTCATTAAGGGTAGACCATGCTTATTAAGCCTGGTGGACTTCTTTGAGATAGTCATCAAAGCCATGGAATGGATGAAGGTAAGACAGTACACACTGCCTATCTCGACCTTGTCAAGGCTTTCAACACAGTTCCCCACTCTGGCATCATTGAGAAACTCTCCCAGATAACAATTAACCCTTACATTATTAGATGGGGAGCCAAATGGCTCACTGGCAGAACACACATTGTTAAAACTGGTGACTTCACCTCCAGCAGTAGATCCATCACCAGTGGAGTACTACAGGGGTCTGTGCTGGGTCCCTTACTGTTTGGCATCTATTTCTCAGATGTCCAGGTCAAAGTAGACAGTCTTTGGCTCACCAAGTTCACTGATGATTGCAAACTGGGAGCAATCATTGAATCCCCCAGTGATGTTAATATATTACAGGAAGGGCTAACACAAACAAATGATTGGTGCCAAAGCCATGATCTAAAACAATATTGACAGAAACCCCCTGAGTTCCAACCCAGTGGTGTGAGACTTTGGACAGCAAGCTGAACTTTGACCGCCAAGTTTCCACAGTGGTAGCAAAAGCCTTCTATGTAGTGCACGTCATAAGTAAGAGCATAGCATCCAGGTCAAGGGATGTTATAACTCCACTGTACTTGGCCCTCATCAGACCACTAATAGAGTATAATGCAACCTTTTTCTTTTACCTCACTGGGCACCTGCAGTAGTTGAAGAGACACCAGAGGTTTCTCACTAAGAAAATATAGGGACTCCAAACCATGACTTACGTGGACAGGCTAAAAGCTCTATCACATTACTCTGTTTCTTATAGGCTGCTGAGAGGTCACGTGTGCCTGGCATTCAGGTCAGTCTCCAACCCTGCCCTTATGGAACTTCTGCACATCCACACATCAAATGGCACAAGAATCACTCGCTCTAGGGATCTCAGCCTAACTTGTGACATGAACAGATCATGCTGGAGAGACAGATATTTCTCCCAGAGACTGCCACTTTTCTGATATAGACTTCCCATTCATGTAAAAAAAGAGGTCCTTACCAACCTTATTCAAATGGACATAGATAATTGTATGGGAGACCTCAAATTTTTCCCTGGGTGGCACCCATGTCCCTTAAAGACAGGGGTAGCCAGTGTTGATTATAGACCCACTCTGTTCAGAAATTCATTCTGCAAACTACCCAAAAAGAACAAATGGGATACTTGGGATTAACATGTCTAGGCTCATTAAGGCTCTAGGGCTGCTAGCCTAGTTACCTTCTATGAACCTTTGAATAAATCCTACATAAATACAGCATTATGTTTGCATGGGCCTAGAAATACATCCATTAAGCTGGCGTATATCTTCATTTTATATTTCACATTATACTTGCAGTCTCAGTAAGTGCAGTTTAAATAGAAAGGAAGGCTAGCCAAACATTGATAAGGATGAGCCACATTAACAGAGTGCGCAGCACATTTGGTATGAAAACAGATCTTGTTTAGATAGTACAAGGCTTGGGAACCAAAGTTAAAGAGGCATATAGAACCTGTAGGAAATTTACAGGATTTTAGTATTATGAGTGATACTTTCTAGACATTAATCAGTTTAACCGAGGTACTCAGGAGATTGACTACAGCAGTTTATGTAGATAATGTAAGGCAGCTGTTGATCCTGAAAATATATTGTAAATAATTTCCGTATTAATGTTATTGAATGAATATTATCCCAGCCTGTGCTTTGTAAATTTAAATCCCCAGCCACTGTTATTCTTCCCTGCTGTGTTTCATGCAAGAAATGTATGATTCCTCTGGGCCATCAGCACTTGACTTTGATGGTCTATACACTCAAACAATAGTTATATGTTCCAATGTTGTCTTTATTGTCATAGTTATACAATCTACAGTATTGCTGTTTTCACTGAGCATGCAATAATCACAGGTCTTATAACAATCTTTAATCTCTATAACACCTCCACCTGATTGTTTTTTGTTAGAATATCAGTTACAGTAAAAACATTTACGCCATGACACACATGGTTTCCAGTCATTATTCTTTAACCATGTTTAACAAATAACAAAAACATTAATCTTATGAGAACATAGCAAATGTTCCAATCAAAAATCTTTCTTACAAATGTTCTTAGCATTAACAAATATCAGAGATACATCAAATGTCTCTTTCTGTGAACTGTTAAATGTTCACTCTGGCAAAAATCCTGTCTTGTGTTTGTTGAATATAGTAATATATCTGCTGAAAAAATTCCCTTCCCTTGTCTTGACAAATGCAATCATCCTATATAAACATATGTGTGCCCAAAATTAGGCTTGGATAGTCTACACATTTCCAGTTTTTAAAAAGGGGCAATTTTTTACCAAAAAAAAAATTAATTTACAGCAGCCTGACTCTTCTTTCTGTATATCATTTGTAAAAAATACATCCTAATACCTGTAAAGCTATGCTGTCTAAGGGGGCTGCAAGTTCCCTATTAACAGCCAGGGAGTTCTTGAAGATGAGATTGTTTGCACCAACATGAATAAAACAGATCTGGACTTCCTTACATTAAGGCATTCTAAGACCTTTCTTGTATCATGTATTATTGTTCCCAGGAAGAATAAACCATTTTATGTTTATAATATTCTCTGCAAATAAAAGTATCAGTTTCTCTAACAATTGAATCTTCTATTGCAAGAATATCACCTTTGACCAGATCTGATGAATCTCCAACTTTTAATTTAATAATATCTGCCCTATCAGTTGTTACAAATGAATGAACTTCATCATTAGTTGTATTAATCCCACTCTCTTCTTTGTCTGTTTCATTTAAAAGCATATAATTCTCAACCAGTTAGCCTTGTACATCCATAGCTTGAGCTATGTTGTCAGATTCATCCTCTCTCATTTTCTACAGTAATGTTTGTCAATCATTCCAAGTTCTTTTTTTCTTTATTCCTTTTCACCTGCTTCTTGACACTTTTTCTACCAACTGTTTTGGGAAAATAATGCCCGTTTCTGTAGACTGAAGGCTTTTTGATTGATCATAGAACAATGTTATCTTTCCCTGTAATTTGTGTGTTCATAGATTCATAGGTAGGTACTAGGCTAGTGGCCCTAGAGCCTATATAAGCCTAGCCAAAGGTACCCTGGCTTTCACCACCCAAGAAAATTATTTTCCTGTGCCCCTGTCGAGCAGAGCCACAGAACTGATCCCTGGGGTGAATTTCCTATCTCCCATCCAATCATCAAGATTTTTCTTGAAGAGTGCTAATGAGGAGCTTTGTTTGATATAGATAGGTAGTTTGTTCCAGAGTATGGGAAGTCTCTGGGACAGGAATCTATCCCTCCAGCATGTTCTGTTTATTGTCGTGACAAGGTTTTGGTCCCTAGAGCATGTAGCTCAGATGGATTGGGATTTCTTTAAGTGGAGCATGTCCAACAGCTCTGGGTTTGACATAGCTTTGCATGTTGGGCAGGGATCATCTCTGAGTAGGCGATATGTGATGATGTAAAGCTAGAGTTTTTTGAGACTGTCTGCATAGGGCATCTGTTTGACACCAGTAATCCTCTTTGTGAGGTATTTCTGTGGCCTTTCCAGTTGTTGTAGATGTCTTGTGAGGTACATACCAAAAGGGGCGTTGTACTTTATATTGGGTCTAATGAGTGATGAGTAGAGCGGAACAATGACCTCTTTTTTCCTGGATGAGAAACCTTTTATGATGAGGTGTGCCACGTAGAAGGATTTCCTGACTACTGTGGCAATGTGATTATCAAAGGAGAGACTACTGTCCACCTGTGTCCCAAAGTCTCTTATCACACTTTCGGTATTAAGTAGACTACCACCTATGTGGTATTTCATGGGTACAGAGTTTTTAACAAAAGGGATGACAATGCACTTTTTGGCATTAAGCTTGAGGCCATGGCTTTGACACCAGGGCATCTGTCTCAGTGAGGCCCTTTTGTAGGATGTCCACATCATTAGGAGTTTTGATTATGGGTCCTAGTTTGCAGTCATCTGCGAACTTCATTAGCCAAAGACCTTCTGTGTTAGCCTGTACTCCAGATAAGTAGATACCAAACAGGAGAGGACCCAGGACTGGACCCTGTAATACTCCACTTGTCACTGGTTTGAGGTTGGATTTGGAGTCTGCTACTTTCATAGTGTGGATTCTGTCAGTAGGCCAGTTGGCAACCCATCTTGTGACATAGGGATTTATACCTAGTTTCATGAGTTTATCTATAATTCCACAGTGGGGGATGGTGTCAAAAGCCTTGGTGAGATCTAGATAGATTGTGTGAACCACCTTACCCTCACCTAATGGGGGGTGGGGGGGCAGGATGTGGATGTCTAGGGTGATTAGCTTGTGGTCGGATCTGATCAATGAGGAATTGACCTCTGGTGTTGAACACTGGTTGTCCATGTTGGTAATGACCAGGTCTAGGATATTGCTGCCCCTGGTGGGGTGTAGATAAGTTGATCCAAGGTGTTGGAATTTATGAATTCCATACATAACAAAGCAGTGTCCTTCTTAGTATGTTTTTTTTTTTTTTTTGCATTTGAGGCATTAATAAATTTATTTTTCTTCCCTGTAATTTGTTGTGAATATCTTTATTTCTTACTTACTTTTTACTTTCTTCTGTGTGCTCTGTATCCTCATAGTGCTGAATAGTTACTTGTACCCAGAACTCCAACGTTGTCATTGGTAGCATCATGCCTAATAGGGGTTGAGTGATCTTTACAGAATACAGGCACTTCCTTTCCTAAATGTGTTCTGTTTGCAGTTTGCCTAATATTATTTCCTTCATTACTCCAGTCATTAATGTATGAAACAACAGTTCTCTAAGCCATGCCAACTGCACAAATGTAATCATCAGTAAATCCAGGTTTACTACTGATACTGTTAAGCAAATCCTGCAACTTTTGACATGAGGAACATTGGTCAACAGCATTATTAAGCGTTAGCTTTAACTATACACAACAATGGCTACACTGTGCAAGATAATTGTGCTTTAGCAACCCAGTAATGGCATATTTTAAGGATTGCATTTTCAGTTGCAAATGAATAAAGTCTTCTAAAAGAAAAGGACAATCATACTCAATTACCATAGAATTCGAAGAGAGTTTAAGTCAATTTATATGAGAAAAAAGTCACAAACAATATAAAACTAAATATTAAATTATTGACTACAATAAAGATGTCACTCTGACCTACTGTACTGGTTGTAACAGTCACACAAAAGTTGAATTTCCTTTACATCACCTGCACTCACAGTCACACCTCTTTATAGAGTAACAATCAAATAAATCACAAACCAACACAAGACTGTTTCAGATAAGCTCAGCAGTTGATGGCAGGGTACAGACTGCAGGCATGGATTAGAGTGTATAAAGGACAAGCATTGATGGGAGTGTACAGAGTGCAGGAAATGATTAGAGTATATAGCACACAGGAACTGATGAGAGAGTATAGAACAGAGGTACTTAGGAGAGTTTTACAAAGCGCAATCACCAATGAGAGTGTATAAAATGCAGGAACTTATGAGTCTGAAGAGAGCACTTGCACCGATGAGAGGGTATAGAGGACAGGAACTGATGCGAGTGTATACAGCTCAAGCACTGATGGGAGTGTATACAGCTCAAGCACTGATGGGAGTGTATGCAGCTCAAGCACTGATGGGAGTGTACACAGCTGAAGCATTGATGGGAGAGTTTACAGCACAAGCATTGATGGGAGTGTATACAGCTCAAGCACTGATGGGAGTGTATACAGCTCAAGCACTGATGGGAGTGTATACAGCTCAAGCATTGATGGGAGAGTATACAGCTCAAGCATTGATGGGAGTGTATACAGCTCAAGCACTGATGGGAGTGTATACAGCTCAAGTATTGATGGGAGAGTATATAGTTCAAGCACTGATGGGAGTGTATACAGCTCAAGCACTGATGGGAGTGTATACAGCTCAAGCATTGATGGGAGTGTATACAGCTCAAGCACTGATGGGAGTGTATACAGCTCAAGCATTGATGGGAGTGTATACAGCTCAAGCACTGATGGGAGTGTATACAGCTCAAGCATTGATGGGTGTGTATACAGCTCAAGCATTGATGGGAGTGTATACAGCTCAAGCACTGATGGGAGTGTATACAGCTCAAGCATTGATGGGAGTGTATACAGCTCAAGCATTGATGGGAGAGTATAGAGTGCAGACATTGAAAAGAATGTATGGAACACAAGCATTGTAGAGCCTGTAAAGAGCTTGGGCATTGTTGACACTGTAGAGAGTGCAGGAAATGATGAAAGTGTATAGAGTGCAGACAATGATGGGGTATTATAGAGCATGGGTACAAATGAGATTGTAGAGAGCACAGGCATTGATGAGTGTATATATGGTACAGGCACAAATTAACATGTATAGGGCACAGACACTGATGAGAGTGTATAGAGTGCAGACAATGATGGGGTATTATAGAGCATGGGTACAAATGAGATTGTAGAGCGCACAGGCATTGATGAGTGTATATATGGTACAGGCACAAATTAACATGTATAGGGCACAGACACTGATGAGAGTGTATAGGGCACGGATATTGATGAGACTGTATAGGGCTTGGGCATTGATGAGAGTTTATAGGGCACAGGCATTGATGAGAGTGTATAGGCAAAGGCAGTGATGAGAATGTATAGCACACAGGCATTGATGAGAGTTATACGGCATGGGCACATATGAGAGTGTATAGTGCACAGACATTGCTGAGAGTGTATAGGGCATGAGTATTGATGTGTGGGAGCTTAGCCAAGACATGCAGGCTGGTTTAATGAGAAAAAAATAGGCTCCCCAAGCACTCGAAAGGCTTATAATAGCATATGTATAGCATTTGAATATTTTTATATTTACTCCTCCAGCATAAGTGTCTTGTGTTTGTGTGGCATTAAGATATTTGGTGCAAAGGTGGAAATTAGGGGATGCTATGAGTCTCAATAGGATTCATGTGACTGCATAGACATTGCTTTCCAGGCTTGGAGGATGACTAATTTTACTTAACAGTGGGCAGTTACTAGGCTTTTCCAAGGATGGTGAAGAATTCAAGTTTGGAGAATAGATCAGAGACTGAATGTAGAGAAGAAGCGTTGCTTATAATCTTAAAAATGTGCATCAAGTCAGCCTGAACTCTGAGATGACTGCTATTTTGGCTGAGCTAGCATTGTTTTTCTACTGTAGAGCATGTATCATAACTCAGATGCTAAGCAATGTGTGATGAATGCTTCAGCAGAAATTAGCATAAGAGAATATTTGAGTTATTAATAACAAGAAATTATATGGCTGAAAGGATAAAAGAGTGACCAGAGGTATAAACGATAGCGAAAAGCATTGGCTACTCTCCAAGATCCTATGACATGCATTGTCATATGGTGTCCAGCTCTGAAGGTTTTGCAGATTGTATATGACAATTACTAAGGTCTATTTTATTGTCCATCATTTCAGGCACTGCATGCTCAGAATTTTGAGGTTTTTTTTTAAGAAAGCATTGGCACCTCCAGGACTTGAGTTGACTAGATATGCCACACATTCTTTCCATACTGGCCAATTTTCAGATCAAGTTCAAGGTGTCCTAATAGATGTGATTAAGCTTCCCAAGAATTTCTGGCTCAATCTGGGATACATCTGAGACAAAAAAAAAATTGATGAATGGGGCCTGACATTTTAAAGGGTTTAGTAACAGGCAGGACACAGACTGCACACTACTGTAAGGTACACACACTCAAGAAAATCATGGTTTTCAAATAATTGAGAACTTTAATGACAACGGATGACACATAAAAACAGAAACAACCAGTCATCAAACTATAAAAGTGCAATAGTATAGTGACTAGACAATTAAGATAAACAAACCATCTCCTTTCCACATTAAGCTTCCAATTCCTTATCCCAACAATACAAAACATAGACCAAAAATGATCCTTCAATGGGGTAGTCTTATTTCTGCAAATACTGAAAAGATACTTGTGTAAAACTTGAAAATGATACTCAAAATATCAGCTACAATCCTGATTTTGTCTAATACCATCACTTACACTACATAACCCAAACAACCAGAGGTCTTATCCCTCCAGTCTGACATGACCATCTGAGATACTCACACCAAAGTATGATGCATCTTAATCCAAACAGACTGCAGAATGGAACAATCCTAGATCATACGGAAATAGTCAGCCATTTATTATTGCATATCCAACACTTTGATGGGACTGACCACTCTCTTTTCTATAACTGAAGGGGTATGTTGCCAAATGTTAAGCAACTTAAAAAATACAAATGAAAAAGATGAGAGAAATGAGGGATTATTGCACGTCCTTTATGCCCTTTCAACAATCAAAGCGGTTTACTATCATATGTTTGAATCGAACTCCGTTGACTGCACTTTTGTCGAACACAGAAATTCGAAAACGGTAATGTCAAACACCAAAAGCCAACCTAGGAACGGTTTTAACATGGGTTGAGATAGGTGTTCACTGTTATTTTCGAACTACAAACCTCACCCCTATCTCGACCCATGTTAAAACCCGTTTTTGAATTTCCGTGTTCAACAAAAGTGCAGTCGACGGAGTTCGACTCAAACATATGATAGTAAACCATCAAAACCTGGCAAATCTTTTAACAGCTTTCTTCAGTTCATTAACAATGAATTCCACTGGCGTATCCCTATCCAATCCTTCCATCAGCTGTATAAAATGAAGATTATTGCAGTTGGCTCTATTCTCAATGTCTTCGGTTTTACTTATAAGTTTGGAGTTAAGAGTATAAATCTCCTAAATTTGGTTTGCATGTGCTGGAGCCATACCTTACACTGCTAATATCTCAAAACTTCCTGTTTTTCACAACTTCCAGTCATACTACAATTTTGTTTCCTGGGTCTCCTGAAGCACATTATGTACCAGGGCTGTGAAAGCTTCTACCTTTTTTTTTTGTTATATCTTACCAGTCTTTCACACTCATCTTAAGTAAAGCCTTAGTGTTATGACTTGCAGCTCAATGTAATACAGGTACTAATCAACTCAAAGCAAAAAAAGAAAGAAAGAAACTCAAGTAAAAGTAAAAACCATGCTTCCCCTCACACTAAATTTGTCTGGAGGATTCACAGACTTATTAGGAAAACAATTTCATGCTGATCAGGCAAAAAACAAATATAAAATAACTGTTAAAGGATCAAGAGGCAGTTAAGCAACTACAATTAGGTGAAAAACATCATGTGCTCTAACGTGTGCCTTGTGCTCAAAACTGAAAAGAACACTTCTGGTTTGTTACAGGTTCTATGAGAGAGTGACCTGGGCCAAAAACACAACAGCTTTGTGCCCAGGAAGTAACTAGTTGCAAACAACAGCAGGAAATTAAAAGTCTTTTTAGAGAAATAGAGATGAATGACATAGCTGACACTTCATTCAATTTTGAGCAATCTGTCTGAAAAAAAATGGTCAGCCACATATTATAATTTTGCACTTGGTTGGAAGTGATTTAGAATGCATGCCCAAGAGAGAAAGAGAGCACAACTGAAACAGAGAAATTTACTGTCATTAATGTTTAAAAGAATTCAGAATCATTACAAAAGAAGTTTTCACTGGCTACAGATAGTCAGAAATCATTAGACAAGGGAGGAGGTTAGCTTTTAGTCATGAAACTTGAAAAAGAACCAAGAATTCCATTAACAGCAGTATGGCTAAATTATCATGGTGGTTCAGGATTCTGGTTTCTAGCAGAAAGTGACAGGAATTCCATTAACAGTAGTATGGCTAAATTACCGGGGTGGTTCAAGATTCTGGTTCCTAGCACACAGTGGCAGGAATTCCATTAACAGTAGTATGGCTAAATTACCACAGTGGTTAAGAAATCTGGCTCCTAGAACACAGTGACAGGAATTCCATTAACAGAAGTATGGCTAAATTACCAAGGCGGTTCAGGATTCTGGTTCCTAGCACACAGTGACAGGAATTTCATTAACAGTATTATGGCTAAATTACCAGGGTGGTTCAGGATTCTGGTTCCTAGCACACAGTGGCAGGAATTTAACTAACAGTAGTATGGCTAAATTACCACGATGGTTCAGGATTCTGGCTTCTAGCACACAGTGACAGGAATTCCATTAACAGTAGTATGGCTAAATTACCATGATGGTTCAGGATTCTGGCTCATAGAACACAGTGGCAGGAATTCCATTAACAGTAGTATGGCTAAATTACCATGGTGGTTCAGGATTCTGGCTGCAAGCACACAGTGACAGGAATTCCATTAACAGTAGTATGGCTAAATTACCATGGTGGTTCAGAATTCTGGCTCCTACCATACAGTGACAGGAATTCCATTAACAATAGTATGGCTAAATTACCACAGTGGTTCAGGATTCTGGCTCCTAGCACACAGTGAGAAGAACTTCATTAACAGTAGTATGGCTAAATTACCATGGTGGTTCAGGATTCTGGCTCCTAGAACACAGTGACAGGAATTCGATTAAAAGTAGTATGGCTAAATTACCCTGGTGGTTCAGGATTCTGGCTCCTAGCATACAGTGACAGGAATTCCATCAACAGAAGTATGGCTAAATTACCAGGGTGGTTCAGTTTTCTGGTTCCTAGCACACAGTGGCAGGAATTCAATTAACAGTAGTATGGCTAAATTACCACAATGGTTCAGGATTCTGGCTTCTAGCACACAGTGACAGGAATTCCATTAACAGTAGTATGACTAAATTACCACGGCGGTTCAGGATTCTGGCTCCTAGCACACAGTGACAAGAATTCCATTAACAGTACTATGGCTAAATTACCAGAGTGGTTCAGGATTCTGGTTCCTAGCACACAGTGACAGGAATTCCATTGACAGTAGTATGGCTAAATTACCATGGTGGTTCAGGATTCTGGCTGCAAGCACACAGTGGCAAGAATTCCATTAACAGTAGTATGGCTAAATTACCATGGTGGTTCAGAATTCTGGCTCTTAGCACATAGTGACAGGAATTCCATTAAAAGCAGTATGGCTAAATTACCACATTGGTTCAGGATTCTGGCTCCTAGCACACAGTGACAGGAATTCCATTAACAGTAGTATGGCTAAATTACCACGGTGGTTCAGGATTCTGGCTCCTATCACACAGCGACAGGAATTCGATTAAAAGTATTATGGGTAAATTACCCCGGTGGTTCAGGATTCTATCCCCTAGTACACAGTGACAGGAATTCCATTAACAGTCTTCTTTTTCAGCTTTTCCCAGTTAGGAGCCACCACAGCGGATCACCTGTCCACTCATGATTGGCAGAGGAGTTTTACAGTGTTGGCTTGCCAGCCCAGTGCCCAACCTTTCACAGAAGGCGCACACATTCCAGCACTCATGGCTAGGGCCAATTTAGAGTGTCCAATCCACCTACAGCATGTCTTTTTGAGGTGGGACAAAACCGGAGCACCTGGAGGAAACCCACGTGACCACAGGGAGGACATGCAGACTCCACACAAAAGGCACCCTAGCCTAGGATCGAACCAGAGAACCTCTTCCTGTGAGGCAGCAATGTAACCACAGCACCACCGTGGCTGCCCCAGGAATTCCATTAACAGTAGTATGGCTAAATTACCACAGTGGTTCAGGATTCTGGCTCCTAGCACACAGTGACATGAATTCCATTAACAGTAGTATGGCTAAATAACCACGGTGGTTCAGGATTCTGGCTCCTAGCACAAAGTGACAGGAATTCCATTAACAGTAGTATAGCTAAATTACCACGGTGGTTCCGGATTCTGGCCCTAGCACACAGTGGCATGAATTCCATTCAGAGTTGTATGGTAAATTACCACGGAGGTTAAAGACTCTGGCTCCTAGCACTCAGTGACAGGAATTCTGTAAACAGTAGTATGGCTAAATTATCACTGTGGTTCAGGATTCTGGTTCCTAGCACACAGTTGCAGGAATTCCATTAACAGTAGTATGGCTAAATTACCATGGTAGCTCAGGATTCTGGCTGCTAGCACACAGTGACAGGAATTCCATTAACAGTAGTATGGCTAAATTACCAGAGTGGTTCAGGATTCTGGTACCTTGCACACAGTGACAGGAATTCCATTAACAGTAATATGATTAAATTACCACAGTGGTTTAGGATTCTGACTCCTAGCACACAGTGAAAACAAATCTATTAACAGTAGCATGGCGACATTAACACGGTGGTTCAGAATTCTGGCTTCTAGCTCACAGTGGCAGGATTTCCATTAACAGTAGTATGGCTAATTTAGCATGGTGGATCAGGATTCTGGCTGCTTGCACACAGTGACAGGAATTCTATTAAAAGTAGTATGGCTAAATTACAATGGTGGTTCAGGATTCTTGTTCCTAACACACAGTGATAGCAATTCCATTAACAGGACTATGGCTAAATTACCACGGTGGTTCAGGATTCTGGTTCCTAGCATACAGTGACAAAAATTCCATTAACAGTAGTATGGCTAAATTACCATGGTGGTTCAGGATTCTGGCTCCTAGCACACAGTGAAACGAATGACATTAACAGTAATATGGCTAAATTACCGTGGTGGTTCAGGATTCTGGTTCCTATCACACAGTGACAGGAATTCCATTAACAGTAGTATGGCTAAATTACCATGGTGGTTCAGGATTTTTATTCCTACTACACAGTGACAGGAATTCCATTAACAGTAGTATGGCTAAATTACCACGGTGGTTCAGGATTCTGGTTCGTAGCACACAGTGACAAGAAATCCATTAACAGTAGTATGGCTAAATTACCATGGTGGTTCAAGATTCTGGCTCCTAGGACACAGTGACATGAATGCCATTAACAGTAATATGGCTAAATTACCATGGTGGTTTAGGATTCTGGTTCCTTGCACACAGTGACAGGAATTCCATTAACAGTAGTATGGCTAAATTACCACAGTTGTTCAGGATTCTGGCTCATAGCACACAGTGACAGGAATTCCATTAACAGTAGTATGGCTAAATAACCATGGGGTTTCAGGATTCTTGTTCCTTCCACACAGTGACAGGAGTCCCATTAACAGTAGTACGTCTAAGTTACCACGGTGGTTCAGGATTCTGTCTCCTAGCACACAGTGACAGGAATTCCATTAACAGTAGTATGGCTAAATTACCATGGTGGTTCAAGATACTTGTTCCTACCACACAGTGACAGGAATTGCATTGACAGTAGTATGGATAAATTACCGTGGTGGCTCAAGATTCTGGCTCCTAGCACACAGTGACAGGAATTCCATTAATAGTAGTATGGCTAAATTAACACAGTGGTTTAGGATTCTGGCACCTAGCATGCAGTGACAGGAACTCCATTAACAGTAGTATGGCTAAATTACCACGGTAATTCAGGATTCTGGCTCATAGCAGCAGTTGCACGAATTCCATTAACAATAGTTTGGCTAAATTACCACAGTGGTTCAGGATTCTGGCTCCTAGCACACAAGTGATAGGAATTCAATTAACAGTAGTATGGCTAAATTACCACGGTGATTCAGGATTCTGACTCCTAGCACATAGAGAAAGGAATTCTATTAACAGTAGCATGGCTACATTACCACGGTGGTTCAGAATTCTGGCTCCTAGCACACAGTGACAGGAATTCCATTAACAGTAGTATGGCTGAATTACCACGGTGGTTCAGGATTCTGGCTCCTAGAACACAGAGACGGGAATTCTATTAACAGTAGTATGGCTAAATTACCATGGTGGTTCAGGATTCTGTCTCCTAGCACACAGTGATAGGAATTCCATTAACAGTAGTATGGCTAGATTACCATAGTGGTTCAGGATTCTTGATCCTAGCACACAGTGACAGGAATTCTGTTAACTGTAGTATGGCTAAATTACCATGGTGGTTCAGGATTCTGGTTCCTAGCATGCAGTGACAGGAATTCCATTAAAAGTAATATGGCTAAATTACCATCATGGCTCAGGATTCTGGTTCCAAGCATGCAGTAATAGGAATTCCATTAACAGTAGTATGGCCAAATTACCAGAGTGGTTCAGGATTCTGGTTCCTAGCACACATTGGCAAGAATTCCATTAACAGTAGTATGGCTAAATTACCATGGTGGTTCAGGATTCTGGCTCCTAGCACACGGTGAAAGGAATGCCATTAACAGTAATATGGCTAAATTACCTTGGTGGTTCAGGATTCTGGTTCCTAGCACACAGTGACAGGAATTCCATTAACAGTAGTATGTCTAAATTACTGGCTCCTAGCACACAATGACAGGAATTCCATTAATAGTAGTATGGCTAAATTACCATGGTGGTTCAGGATTCTTGTTCCTAACACACAGTGACAGGAATTCCATTACCAGTATTATGGCTAAATTACCATGGTGGTTAAGGATTCTGGCTTTTAGCATGCAGTGGCATGAATTCGATTAACAGTAGTATGGCTAAATTACCATGGTGGTTCAGGATTCTGGCTCCTAGCACACAGTGGCAGGAAATCAATTAACAGCAGTATGGCTAAATTACCATGGTGGTTCAGGATTCTGACTCCTAGCACACAGTGAAAGGAATTCCATTAAGAGCAGAATGGCTAAATTACCATGGTGGTTCAAGATTCTGGATCAGAGCACACAGTAACAGGAATTCCATTAACAGTAGTATGGCTAAATTAGTACGGTGGTTCAGGATTCTGGCTCCTAGCATGCAGTGATAGGAATTCCGTAAACAGAAGTATGGTTAAACTGCCATGGTGGGTCAGGATTCTGGCTCCTAGCACGTAGTGTCAGGAATTCCATTAACAGTAGAATGGCTAAATTACCACGGTGGTTCAGGATTCAGGCTCCTAGCACACATTTACAGGAATTCCATTAAATGTAGTATGGCTAAATTATCACGGCGTTTCAGGATTCTGGCTCCTAGAACACAGAGACGGGAATTCCATTAACAGTAGTATGGCTAAATTACCACGGTGGTTCAGGATTCTGGCTCCTAGGAGACAGTGACAGGAATTCCATTAACAGTAGTATGGCAAAATTACCAGAGTGGTTCAGGATTCTGGTACCTTGCACACAGTGACAGGAATTCTATTTACAGTAGTATGGCTAAATTACCCATGTGGTTCAGGATTCTGGCTCCTAGCACACAGTGACAAGGATTCCCTTAACTGTAGTATGGATAGATTACCATGGTGGTTCAGGATTCTTGTTCCTAGCACAAAGTGACAGGAATTATATTAACAGTAGTATGGCTAAATTATCATGTTGGTTCAGGATTCTTGTTCCTAGCATGCAGTGACAGGAATTCCATTAACAGTACTATGGCTAAATTACAATGGTGGTTCAGGATTCTGGTTCCTAGCACACAGTGACAGGAATTCCATTAACAGTAGTATGGCTAAATTACCACGGTGGTTCAGGATTTTGGTTCCTAGCACACAGTGACAAGAATTCCATTAACAGTAGTATGGCTAAATTACCATGGTGGTTCAGGATTCTGGTTCCTAGCACACAGTGACAGGAATTCCATTAACAGTAGTATGGCTAAATTACCACAGTGTTTCAGGATTCTGGCTCATAGCACACAGTGACAGGAATTAAATTAACAGTAAAATGGCTAAATTACCTAGGTGGTTTAGGATTCCTGCTCCAAGCACACAGTGACAGGAATTCCATTAACAGTAGTATGGCTAAATTACCACGGTGGTTCAGGATTCTTGTTCCTACCACACAGTGTCAGGAATTCCATTAACAGCAGTACGTCTAAATTACCACTGTGGTTCAGGATTCTGGCTCCTAGCACACAGTGACAGGAATTCCATTAACAGTAGTATGGCTAAATTACCATGGTGGTTCAAGATTCTTGTTCCTACCCCACAGTGACAGGAATTGCATTGACAGTAGTATGGCTAAATTACCATGGTGGTTCAAGATTCTGGCTCCTAGCACACAGTGACAGGAATGCCATTAACAGTAGTATGGCTAAATTAACACAGTGGTTCAGGATTCTGGCTCTTAGCATGCAGTGACAGGAATTCCGTAAACAGTAGTATGGTTAAACTGCCATGGTGGCTCAGGACTCTGGCTCCTAGCACGCAATGACAGGAATTCCATTAACAGTAGTATGGCTAAATTACCAAGGTAATTCAGGATTTTGGCTCGTAGCAGCAGTTACAGGAATTCCATTAACAGTAGTATGGCTAAATTACCACAGTGGTTCAGGATTCTGACTCCTAGCACACAAGTGATAGGAATTCAATTAACAGTAGTATAGCTAAATTACCACGGTGGTTCAGGATTCTGACTCCTAGCACACAGGGAAAGGAATTCTATTAACAGTAGCATGGCTACATTACCACAGCGGTTCAGAATTCTGGCTCCTAGCACACAGTGACAGGAATTCCATTAACAGTAGTATGGCTAAATTACCACGGTGGTTCAGGATTCTGTCGCCTAGCACAATGTTATAGGAATTCCATTAACAGTAGTATGGCTAGATTACCATAGTGGTTCAGGATTCTTGATCCTAGCACACAGTGACAGGAATTCTGTTAACAGTAGTATGGCTAAATTACCATGGTGGTTCAGGATGCTGGTTCCTAGCATGCAGTGACAGGAATTCCATTAAATTAATATGGCTAAATTACCATCATGGTTCAGGATTCTGGTTCCTAGCACTCAGTGATAGGAATTCCATTAACAGTAGTATGGATAACTTACCATGGTGGTTCAGGATTCCGGCTCCTTGCACACGGTGACAGGAATGCCATTAACAGTAATATGGCTAAATTACAATGGTGGTTCAAGATTCTGGTTCCAAGCACACAGTGACAAGAATTCCATTAACAGTAGTATAACTCAGTCCAAAAAGGTGCGTGACTTTCCAATGAGCAATAAAATGAAAGTAGAAATTCAAACAAATAAATCCATGTAAGTTAGCAAATTGTTTATTCCAAATGAGTAAGCGCTTTCGCCAATGGCTTCTTCAGACTCTTTACACAAACTAAAACTTTGAACATCACTTTTAAAACCAACAAAAGCTTGTGATAGGATCTCTATAATCACATGTTTCCTTCATTTAAAAATACAGTAACCCATTAAACTCAGTTCCATGAATGTTACCTTGTTCAGCTAAGAAAAATACTGGTATATTAAAAGTAAGAACTGAATAGTTCAAAATAAACATACATAAAAAACATACATAAAAAACATACACAAAAAATGCATCGCTGCCCAAACATACATTATATTATATTAAACAATTGAGTATATCTCAGAGCCTTGTCATATTTACTTATCATCTCATGGTGCTTTAGGAAAATCTCGTACTGAACTTTCAGGCAGTATATATCAAAAAAGCCATTTCAGACTTGGTTAGTATAACCCAAACTGCTTGTAATGCACATATTTACAAAGTGTGACTTTAGATATTTCCGTGTTTTACTGGAAGTTCATATTATCCAGGGTAGGCTCGGAGAACAGTCAACGATTACAGGTGGTTAAAAACTTGTATCACATTAGTTAGGCTATTCTCGTATAAATCAAAAGTTAAAAACAGTTTTTCAAAGTTACTTATTTTCTGCAGACTCTGAAACGCTTTTAAAAATCACAGCACAACAAAGTATTCCTTTGGCGTATGTGCCTGGTTAATTCTTGAATGCAAAACAAAGAACGCTACTGTGCGCACTTACACCATAGCGTTCATAAAAATAAACATTGTGTCTATTTAAAAAAGCCGATTAGGCTTACAACAGGCATAAGTACATGACGAGCTTTTCAATAGCTGTCCATTAGTTCATGCCTTAGTCTCTTCAATCTCCGTTAATAAACAGGGACATTTGACATTTCAGGATGTGAACGTAACTTACAAAAATGTGGGTGGAAGAATGCTTCAACAATAAACGAAGCAACAAAACGTCTATATGGAAACAGAGCAATATCTTAGTAATTAACTTGACTCTCGTACAGATCCACAATGGTGGAAATAAGCACACTGACTTAAGTAACCATTAATTGCACTTTATAATTGTTACATCCTTGATACCCAAATTTAAAATATAGACATTGTGAAATGTTAAAACTCTTATGTGGTGAAGCGGAAAATATAGGGAAGGAATACATGAGGGGAAGGGAAAATGGGAAGTATTTTGGCACATATATTCTGTTAATCCCGAATGGCATCCTGAGGTGTCTTACATTAGTTTTTATAAACAGTACTTTTCAATACTAAATATATGTGTGCAAAGATTCATTTCTTATGACAAATGTTGAAAGTATATGAAATGCCTACAATATGTCTGAGTATATAGATAGGTCATCTACACCATGGTCATAATGTTGTGAGGAAAATGTACCTAACTAATGTGGAATTTAGAACAGTTAGTGGGAGATCTCTTTACCTGCGTAATCTTCTACTTTTCAAAAATGGCTTTATTTGGAATTTATCGTTAAGGCCTGGTGGTTTATCGGACCTTAATCTTATGATCCATCTTGTTTCTTGTTCTAAAGTTCTGTTAATTAGATCACCACCTCTGAATCCTTCATACACACATTGAATGGCACAGAACTTAAAGGAATGACTGGTACCAGTTGAACTTTTATGTCTAGCCAATGCATTGGTTTCTGTACCTACTCTAAGGTGGTGCGTGTGTTCCTAATCCTCTCCTTAAATGATCTATTTGTTTTCCCTATGTAGTAACTATTACATCCTAAACATTTAGCCATATATATGACATTTTACTTTCACAGTTGGTGTTAGTGTTAAAATTGTAAATGCGTCCTGTAGTAGGGTGCTCAAAACTAGTTTCTTTATTAATATAAATACATTGATTGCAATGACCACAGGGTACTGTGTTTCTATTCACTGTCAACCTGTTAACTAGTGGATGTCTTGGTCTACATAGGATACTCTTCAGATTGGGAAGGTTTTTATAAGCTATACGAGGTGTGGGGCCAGCAATCTCACTAACTTCTATATCTGAATTCAAAATACCCCAGTGTTTCTTCATAATGCTTTTCACTTGCAGGCTCATTTTACTAAAAGTAAGGTTAGCTCTAACTTCATTCCTAGGGGAACCTGAGCTAGTGGTCATTGCTTCATGTGCCATAAAATATGGTTTCGCAGTACTTGTTCTTAAGGTCTCCACTGTGTTAATAGTGTCTAATATTTCTTTTCTTTGTAACCTCTCTCCAGAAATCTCTCCTTCATGTCCTCTATTCCTGAAACATAAGTTTCTTGTTGTGGATTCAATCTAGATACCCTCATAAATTGTCCTTTAAGGACGTTTTGAAATACATGGCCGGGATGCATACTTTGTCTATGTAATATATTGTTTCTTTGGCAATCTTTCCTATAAATAGTTGTGTTGATCATACCATTGGTCATTCTAAATACTTCCACGTCCAAAAATGGAAGATTGCTAACTGAGAAGTTTGCAGTAAATTTTAAGAAGTCCGTGGTATTGTCCAAGTAAGAAACAAAGTTTAATAGGGAGGGTTCATCTCCAAGCCATATAAAAAGAGGTCGTCCACAAACGACAGTACATTGCAGCATGTTCTATAAATGATAGATTATTGAAGAGAAAATATCTTCCCATCTGGCCATGACTAGGTTGGCGTAGCTATTTGCACATGATGTGCCCATAGCCACGCCATCCTTCTGTAAGTAAATGACTTCTTCAAATGCAAAGACATTATTAGTTAATATAGTCTCTAATAGCAGGGTCACAAGGTCAATCTTTCTATCAGTGAAGTCTGAATGTGCTTTCAAATATTCAGTGATCAGTCTTATTCCTACGTCATTGGGGATCACTGTGAATAAGCTAACCACATCAAGTGTCACAAAGAAAAATGTTGGTTCGTATCCAATGAGTGAGTTTGAGAATATAGGTCTAAAAGAAATTGCTTACTATCTTTCAGGATCTTCTTATTACCATTAACTAACGGTCTAAGTACACTCTCTAGATAAATAGATAGGGGTTCTGTTACCCACCCTTGACCTGCAACAATAGGTCTAAATGGTGGGTCTCTGCTGTTCTTATGGACTTTAGGAAGTCCCTGTATGATCGGTATAGTGGGATTGTTCACCTTTAGGTATCCATACAGCTCTTGTGTTATGTCATGCGATAGTACCAGGTCATCTAGGGTATTGTAAACACTAAAGACCATGTTATTTAAATTAGCCTTAGTTACTTTTGTATATGTAGTTGTATCTTCAAGCATCTGAAACATTTTATTTGCATAGTAAGTATAGTCCATAATGACAACCGGTCCTCCTTTATCTGCTGGTCTTATTACAATAGACCTGTCATTTCTCAATGAATTCAAAGCTTGCCTTTGTTTATAGTTTAAATTACGTCCATGTTTGGATGGTTTATTCTCTTGATGACTTCTATATATTTCATCTTCCACTACATTCCCAAATACCTCTATAGTCGGGTTCAGTTGTGGAACATATGTACTATTTGGACGATGCTTACTCATAACTTGGCTACTATCTGGGTTGCCAAAATCCAACCTTAATTGTAAATTCCGAACATACATTTTTGTTTCTATTATAGTATCTACTAGATCGTTAGGTTTTGTAGGAATAAAACCTAGGCCTTTACTTAAGACCTGTATTTCATATTCATTCAGTGCCCTACCAGATAAATTCATGATTAACGATTTTGTCTCCCCCACATTTTCTTGATTGTGGGGCCTAGTTGTTCCTGTTCATCTATTGAGCCTTTCCTTTTCTGTCTCCCCTGCTTGTGGACCTTTTTTGTCCAAAAATGGTTCTGGGCTATGGGGAGGGGGGCCGGACATCTGTTTGAATTGAAAATGGCACTGTTTGCTTTTGGTCTAACTACTGCTGCACCTGATCTCTGTCGTCTGTGATGCAACCTGTCAAGCTCTCACCTAACTCACCTTGGTTCTCTCTCCCATTACTTAGTATCTGTGAGGGGCTGTGAGTCTCTGTCTCTATATGATTAGATTCTGTCAACTGTGGATCAGGTCCTGTGCTGTTTCCAATAATTGGAACTTCAGGACCATCACTCTGTTTATTACGTGGGGTGAGTTTGTTGGACAATCTATTTTCTGTGTTAATATTTTGTTGATAACTATCTGGTTTGTTAACAGGTGTGGTTAAGGTAGTATTCCTGAAACTTTTACCTGTTACACCTGATGGTCTCTGAGATCCATTTAAATCAGAATTGAAGTGTGAGTTCGGTGTCATTTCCCTGGGCCAAGTGAAAACATTATTATTTCTAAAATCTCGTAAATCCCTGGTAATTTTTACTTTTTTCTGGTCTAACATCCGTTTCTCTAAAAATAACACATCTTCTGGTCTAACATCCGTTTCTCTAAAAATAACACATCTTCTATAACTTTTCTTAGTTTACTCATACATATTTCATTATTACTATATTTGCATTCAAAATCTTTAAACAAATTGTTAACAACCAATCTCAATCTCTCCTCTTCAGGTAGGTGAAATTCAATCAAAAGTTTCATATAGCTAAAACTCAACTCAAGGTTGAGTTGCTGCCAACGATATAGAAGATCTGGCCAGATGGGAAGATATTTTTCTCTTCAATAATCTATCATTTATAGAACATGCTGCAATGTACTGTCGTTTTGTGGACGACCTCTTTTTTATATGGCTTGGAGATGAACCCTCCCTATTAAACTTTGTTTCTTACTTGGACAATACCACGGACTTCTTAAAATTTACTGCAAACTTCTCAGTTAGCAATCTTCCATTTTTGGACGTGGAAGTATTTAGAATGACCAATGGTATGATCAACACAACTATTTATAGGAAAGATTGCCAAAGAAACAATATATTACATAGACAAAGTATGCATCCCGGCCATGTATTTCAAAACGTCCTTAAAGGACAATTTATGAGGGTATCTAGATTGAATCCACAACAAGAAACTTATGTTTCAGGAATAGAGGACATGAAGGAGAGATTTCTGGAGAGAGGTTACAAAGAAAAGAAATATTAGACACTATTAACACAGTGGAGACCTTAAGAACAAGTACTGCGAAACCATATTTTATGGCACATGAAGCAATGACCACTAGCTCAGGTTCCCCTAGGAATGAAGTTAGAGCTAACCTTACTTTTAGTAAAATGAGCCTGCAAGTGAAAAGCATTATGAAGAAACACTGGGGTATTTTGAATTCAGATATAGAAGTTAGTGAGATTGCTGGCCCCACACCTCGTATAGCTTATAAAAACCTTCCCAATCTGAAGAGTATCCTATGTAGACCAAGACATCCACTAGTTAACAGGTTGACAGTGAATAGAAACACAGTACCCTGTGGTCATTGCAATCAATGTATTTATATTAATAAAGAAACTAGTTTTGAGCACCCTACTACAGGACATTTACAATTTTAACACTAACACCAACTGTGAAAGTAAAAATGTCATATATATGGCTAAATGTTTAGGATGTAATAGTTACTACATAGGAAAACAAATAGATCATTTAAGGAGAGGATTAGGGAACACACGTACCACCTTAGAGTAGGTACAGAAACCAATGCATTGGCTAGACATAAAAGTTCAACTGGTACCAGTCATTCCTTTAAGTTCTGTGCCATTCAATGTGTGTATGAAGGATTCAGAGGTGGTGATCTAATTAACAGAACTTTAGAACAAGAAACAAGATGGATCATAAGATTAAGGTCCGATAAACCACCAGGCCTTAACGATAAAATCCAAATAAAGCCATTTTTGAAAAGTAGAAGATTACGAGGTAAAGAGATCTCCCACTAACTGTTCTAAATTCCACATTAGTTAGGTACATTTTCCTCACAACATTATGACCATGGTGTAGATGACCTATCTATATACTCAGACATATTGTAGGCATTTCATATACTTTCAACATTTGTCATAAGAAATGAATCTTTGCACACATATATTTAGTATTGAAAAGTACTGTTTATAAAAACTAATGTAAGACACCTCAGGATGCCATTCGGGATTAACAGAATATATGTGCCAAAATACTTCCCATTTTCCCCTTCCCCCTCATGTATTCCTTCCCTATATTTTCCGCTTCACCACATAAGAGTTTTAACATTTCACAATGTCTATATTTTAAATTTGGGTATCAAGGATGTAACAATTATAAAGTGCAATTAATGGTTACTTAAGTCAGTGTGCTTATTTCCACCATTGTGGATCTGTACGAGAGTCAAGTTAATTACTAAGATATTGCTCTGTTTCCATATAGACGTTTTGTTGCTTCGTTTATTGTTGAAGCATTCTTCCACCCACATTTTGTAAGTTACGTTCACATCCTGAAATGTCAAATGTCCCTGTTTATTAACGGAGATTGAAGAGACTAAGGCATGAACTAATGGACAGCTATTGAAAAGCTCGTCATGTACTTATGCCTGTTGTAAGCCTAATCGGCTTTTTAAATAGACACAATGTTTATTTTTATGAGCGCTATGGCGTAAATGCGCACAGTAGCGTTCTTTGTTTTGCATTCAAGAATTAACCAGGCACATACGCGCAAGGAATACTTTGTTGTGCTGTGATTTTTAAAAGCGTTTCAGAGTCTGCAGAAAATAAGTAACTTTGAAAAACTGTTTTTAACTTTTGATTTATACGAGAATAGCCTAACTAATGTGATACAAGTTTTAACCACCTGTAATCGTTGACTGTTTTACGAGTCTACTCTGGATAATATGAACTTCCAGTAAAACACGGAAATATCTAAAGTCACACTTTGTAAATATGTGCATTACAAGCAGTTTGGGTTATACTAACCAAGTCTGAAATGGCTTTTTTGATATATACTGCCTGAAAGTTCAGTACGAGATTTTCCTAAAGCACCATGAGATGATAAGTAAATATGACAAGGCTCTGAGATATACTCAATTGTTTAATATAATATAATGTATGTTTGGGCACCGATGCATTTTTTATGTATGTTTTTTTATGTATGTTTTTTTTTTATGTATGTTTATTTTGAACTATTCAGTTCTTACTTTTAATATACCAGTATTTTTCTTAGCTGAACAAGGTAACATTCATGGAACTGAGTTTAATGGGTTACTGTATTTTTAAATGAAGGAAACATGTGATTATAGAGATCCTATCACAAGCTTTTGTTGGTTTTAAAAGTGATGTTCAAAGTTTTAGTTTGTGTAAAGAGTCTGAAGAAGCCATTGGCGAAAGCGCTTACTCATTTGGAATAAACAATTTGCTAACTTACATGGATTTATTTGTTTGAATTTCTACTTTCATTTTATTGCTCATTGGAAAGTCACGCACCTTTTTGGACTGAGTTTTACTAGTGTTTTAGCGTGAGTATCCTACCTCAACTAACAGCAGCTCTGAGTTTTGGATTTGTGCATTAACAGTAGTATGGCTAAATTACCATGGTGGTCCAGCATTCTGGCTCCTAGCACACAGTGACAGGATTTCCATTAACAGTAGTATGTTTAAATTACCATGGTGGTTCAGGATTCTTGTTCCTACCACAAAGTGACAATAATTCCATTCACAGATGTATGGCTAAATTACCATTGTGGTTCAGGATTCTTGTTCCTTCCACGCAGTGACCGGAATTCCATTAACAGTAGTATGTCTAAATTACCACGGTGGTTCAGCATTCTGGCTCCTAGCACACAGTGACAGGAATTCCATTAAAAGTACTATGGCTAAATTACCATGGTGGTTCAGGATTCTTGTTTCTAACACACAGTGACAGGAATTCCATTATCAGTAGTATGGCTAAATTACCATGGTGGTTAAGGATTCTGGCTTTTAGCACGCAGTGGCATGAATTCGATTAACAGTAGTATGGCTAAATTACCATGGTGGTTCAGGATTCTGGCTCCTAGCACACAGTGGCAGGAATTCAACTAACAGCAATATGGCTAAATTACCATAGTGGTTCAGGATTCTGACTTCTTGCACACAGTAAAAGGAATTCCATTAACAGCAGTATGGCTAAATTACCATAGTGGTTCAAGATTCTGGATCCTAGCACACAGTAACAGGAATTCCATTAACAGTAGTATGGCGAAATTAACATGGTGGTTCAGGATTCTGGCTCCTAGCACATAGTGACAGGAATTCCATTAACAGTTGTATGGCTAAATAACCATGGGGTTTCGGGATTCTTGATCCTACCACACAGTGACAAAAATTCCATTAACAGTAGTATGGCTAAATTACCATGGTGGTTCGGGATTCTTGTTCCTTCCACACAGTGACAGGAGTTCCATTAACAGTAGTATGTCTAAATTACCACGGTGGTCCAGGATTCTGGTTCCGAGCACACAGTTATAGGACTTCCATTAACAGTAGAATGTCTAAATTACCCCGATGGTTTAGGATTCTGGCTCCTAGCATGTAGTGACAGGAATTCCATTAATAGTTATAAGGCTAAATTACCATGGTGGTTCAGGGTTCTGGTTCCTAGCATGCAGTGATAGGAATTTCATTAACAGTAGTATGGCTAAATTACCATGGTGGTTCAGGATTCTTGTTCCTACCACACAGTGATAGGAATTCCATTAACAGTAGTATGGCTAAATTACCACGGTGGTTCATGATTCTGGCTCCTAGCACACAGTGACAGGAATTCCATTAAAAGTAGTATGGCTAAATTACCATGGTGGTTCAGGATTCTTGCTCCTAACACACTGTGACAGGAATTCCAATATCAGTTGTATGGCTAAATTACCATGGTGGTTAAGGATTCTGGCTTTTAGCACGCATTGACAGGAATTCCATTAACAGTAGTATGGCTAAATTACCATGGTGGTTCAGGATTCTGGCTCCTAGCACACAGTGACAGGAATTCCATTAACAGTAGTATGGCTAAATTACCCTGGTGGTTCAGGATTCTGGCTTCTAGCTCATAGTGACAGGAATTCCATTAACAGTAGTATGATAAATTACCATGGTGGTTCAAGATTCTGGCTCCCAGCACACAGTGACAGAAATTCCATTAGCAGTAGTATGGCTAAATTAACACGGTGGTTCAGGATTCTGGCTCCTAGCATGCAGTGACAGGAATTCCGTAAACAGTAGTATGGTTAAACTGCTGCAGTGGTTCAAGATTCTGGCTCCTAGCATGCAGTGACAGGAATTCCATTAACAGTAGTATGGCTATATTAACACGGTGCTTCATGATTCTTTCTCCTAGCACACAGTGACAGGAATTCCATTAAGAGTTGTATGGCTAAATAACCATGGGATTTTAGGATTCTTGTTCCTACCACTCAGTGACAAAAATTCCATTAACAGTAGTATGGTTAAATTACCATGGTGGTTCGGGATTCTTGTTCCTTCCACACAGTGACAGGAGTTCCATTAACAGTAGTATGTCTAAATTACCACGGTGGTCCAGGATTCTAGTTCCAAGCACACAGTGACAGGAATTCCATTAACAGTAGAATGGCTAAATTACCATGGTGGTTCAACATTCTGGCTCCTAGCACGCAGTGACAGGAATTCCGTAAACAGTAGTATGGTTAAACTGCCACGGTGGTTCAGGATTCTGTCTCCTATCATGCAGTGAGAGGAATTCTATTAACAGTAGTATGGCTAAATTACCACAGTGTTTCAGGATTCTGGCTCGTAGCACACAGTTACAGGAATTCCATTAAGAGTAGTATGGTTAAATTACCACAGTGGTTCAGGATTCTGGCTCCTAGCACACAGGGAAAGGAATTATATTAACAGTAGCATGGCTATATTACCACGGTGGTTCATAATTCTGGCTCCTAGCACACAGTGACAGAAATTCCATTAACAGTAGTATGGCTAAATTGCCATGGTGGTTCAGGATTCTGGCTCATAGAACACACAGACGGGAATTCCATTAACAGTAGTATGGCTAAATTATCACGGCGGTTCAGGATCCTGTCTCCTAGCACACAGTGACAGGAATTCCATTAACAGTAGTATGACTAGATTACCATAGTTGTTCAGGATTCTTGATCCTAGCACACAGTGAAAGGAATTCTATTAACAGTCGTATGGCTAGATTACCATGGTGGTTAAAGATTCTGGTTCCTAGCACGCAGTGACAGGAATTCCATTAACAGTAATATGGCTAAATTACCATCATGGTTCAGGATTCTGGTTCCTAGGATGCAGTGATAGGAATTCCATTAACAGTAGTATGGCTAAATTACCATGGTGGTTCAGGATTCTTGTTCCTACCACACAGTGATAGGAATTCCATTAACAGTAGTATTGCTAAATTACCAGAGTGGTTCAGGATTCTGGTTCCTAGCACACAGTGACAAGAATTCCATTAACAGTAGTATGGCTAAATTACCACGGTGGTCCAGGATTCTGGCTCCTAGCACACAGTGACAGGAATTCCATTAACAGTAGTATGGCTAAATTACCACGGTGGTTCAGGATTCTTGTTCCTACCACACAGTGACAAAAATTCCATTAAAAGTCGTATGGTTAAATTACAATGGTGGTTCAGGATTCTTGTTCCTTCCACACAGTGACAGGAATTCCATTAACAGTAGTATGTCTAAATTGCCACGGTGGTTCAGCATTCTGGCTCCTAGCACACAGTGACAGGAATTCCATTAAACGTAGTATGGCTAAATTTCCATATTGGTTCAGGATTCTTGTTCCTAACACACAGTGGCAGGAATTCCATTATCAATAGTATGGCTAAATTACCATGGTGGTTAAGGATTCTGGCTTTTAGCACCCAGTGGCATGAATTTGATTAACAGTAGTATGGCTAAATTACCATGGTGGTTCAGGATTCTGAATCCTAGCACACAGTGAAAGGAATTTCATTAACAGTAGTATGGCTAAATTACCATGGTGGTTCAAGATTATGGATCCTAGCACAAAGTAACAGGAATTCAATTAACAGTAGTGTGGCTAAATTAGCACGGTGGTTTAGGATTCTGGCTTCTAGCATGCAGTGACAGGAATTTCGTAAACAGTAATATGGTTAAACTGCCACGGTGGTTCAGGATTCTGGCTCCTAGCACACAGTGTCAGGAATTCCATTAACAGTAGTATAGCTAAATTACCACGGTGGTTCAGGATTCTGGCTCGTAGCACACAGTTACAGGAATTCCATTAACAGTAGTAAGGCTAAATTCCCATGGTGGTCCAGGATTCTGGCTCCTAGAACACACAGACAGGAATTCCATCAAGAGTAGTATGCCTGTATTACCACGGTGTTTCAGGATTCTGGCTCCTAGCACACAGTGTCAGGAATTCCGTCAACAGTAGTATGGCTAGATTACCATAGTGGTTCAGGATTCTTGCTCCTAGCACACAGTGACAGGATTTCTATTAACAGTAATATGGCTAAATTACCATGGTGGTTCAGGATTCTGGTTCCTAGCACACAGTGACAGGAATTCCATTAACAGTAATATGGCTAAATTACCATGGTGGTTCAGGATTCTGGTTCCTAGCACACAGTGACAGGAATTCCATTAATAGTAGTATGGCTAAATTACCATGGTGGTTCATGATTCTGGCTCCTAGAAAACAGAGATGGGAATTCCATTAACAGTAGTATGGCTAATTTACCACAGTGTTTCAGGATTCTGGCTCCTAGCACACAGTGACAAGATTTCCATTAACAGTAATATGGCTAAATTAGCATGGTGGTTCAGGATTCTGGTTCCTAACACACAGTGACAGGAATTCCATTAATAGTAGTATGGCTAAATTACCATGGTGGTTCAGGATTCTGGCTCATAGCACACAGTGACAGGAATTCCATTAACAGTAGCATGGCTAAATTACCATGGTGGTTCAGGATTCTTGTTCCTACTATGCAGTGACAGGAATTCCATTAACAGATGTATGGCTACATTACCATGGTGGTTCAGGATTCTGGTTCCTAGCACACAGTGACAAGAATTCCATTAAAAGTATTATGGCTAAATTACCATGGTGGTTCAGGATTCTGGCTCCTAGCACACAGTGACACAAATGCCATTAACAGTAATATGGCTAAATTACCATGGTGGTTCAGGATTCTGGTTCCTAGCACACAATGACAGGAATTCCATTAACAGTAGTATGGCTAAATTACAACACTGGATCAGGATTCTGGCTCATAGCACAAAGTGACAGGAATTCCATTAACAGTAGAATGGCTAAATAACCATGGGGTTTCAGGATTCTTGTTCCTACCACACAGTGACAGGAATTCCATTAACAGTAGTATGGCTAAATTACCATGGTGGTTCAGGATTCTTGGTGCTACCACACAGTCACAGGAATTGCACTGACAGTAGTATGGCTAAATTACCATGGTGGTTCAAGATTCTGGCTCCTAGCACAAAGTGACAGGAATTCCATTAACAGTAGTATGGCTAAATTAACACGGTGGTTCAGGATTCTGGCTCCTAGCATGCAGTGACAGGAATTCCATAAACAGTAGTATGGTTAAACTGCCACGGTGGTTCAGGATTCTGGCTCCTAGCATGCAGTGACAGGAATTCCATTAAGAGTAGTATGGCTAAATTACCACAGTGGTTCAGTATTCTGGCTCCTAGAACAAAAGTGATAGGAATTCAATTAACCATAGTATGGCTAAATTACCACTGTGGTTCAGGATTCTGACTTCTAGCACACAGGGAAAGGAATTCAATTAACAGTAGCATGGCTACATTACCACGGTGCTTCAGAATTCTGGCTCCTAGCACACAGTGACAAGAATTCTATTAACAGTAATATGGCTAAATTACCACAGTGGTTCAGTATTCTGGCTCCTAGAACACAGAGACAGGAATTCCATTAAATGTAGTATGGCTAAATTACCACTGTGGTTCAGAATTCTGTCTCCTAGCAAACAGTGACAAGAATTACATTAACAATAGTATGGCTAGATTACTATAGTGGTTCAGGATTCTTGATCCTAGCATACAGTGACAGGAATTCTATTAACAGTAGTATGGCTAAATTACCATGGTTGTTCAGGATTCTGGTTCCTAGCATACAGTGGCAAGAATTCCATTACCAGTAATATGGCTAAATTACTATCATAGTTCAGGATTCTGGTTCCTAGCACACAGTGACAGGAATTCCATTAACAGTAGTATGGCTAACTTACCAGAGTGGTTCAGGATTCTGGTTCCTAGCACACATTGACAAGAATTCCATTAACAGTCATATGGCTAAATTACCATGGTGGTTCAGGATTCTGGCTCCTAGCACACAGTGACAGGAATGCCATTAACAGTAATATGGCTAAATTACCAAGGTGGTTCAGGATTCTGTTTCCTAGCACACAGTGACAGGAATTCCATTAACAGTAGTATGGCTAAATTACCACGGTGGTCCAGGATTCTGGCTCCTAGAACACAGTGACAGAAATTCCATTAACAGCAGTATGGCTACATTACCATGGTGGTTCAGGATTCTTGTTCCTACCACACAGTGACAAAAATTCCATTAACAGTAGTATGGCTAAATTACCATGGTGGTTCAGGATTCTTGTTCCTTCCACACAGTGACAGGAATTCCATTAACAGTAGTATGTCTAAATTACCATGGTGGTTCAGCATTCTGGCTCCTAGGACACAGTGACAGGAATTCCATTAAAAGTAGTATGGCTAAATTACCACAGTGTTTCAGCATTCTGACTCCTAGCACACAGTGAAAGGAATTCCATTTCACACTAAGCTAATCGAAGGAAGGACACTGAGGAAACTCGGAACTATAATATATAACATTAAGTATCCTGTTTTTTGTTTATTTTGTTCTTTATTTCTTTGTTATTTATAGCACTTTGAGTACTGTGTATTTTTCTAGCTAGTTTCACTGTGTGTGAGGTATTAACTGGAAATTGTCCACTTTTATTAAGCATCTGTTGGGTTGTTTGTTTCTGATAACTTGTTGCAGTTAAACTCTTTTTTCTAGAGGTTCCTTTAGCTGTTTAAAGCTTTCATTTAAAGGGTCACTGCTGCTTTTCAGCTGTGAGAAACATTTCTGCAGTTTGTTCTAAGTAGTGGGGATATTTGTAGCATTTCCATATTCAGGCTTGTATTTGGGCCTAGTGTTTGTGGAGGCTGTGTGTCTGAGCAGATATTCAGGGACATCTTGGTTTAGCCAACGCCATCAGGCATTTCAGTGAGAGAGCATTGTTTGAGGTCATTGGCTGACTGAGGTCACCTGGACTACAGCTTAGACTAAGCACCTCATTGGTTCTTTTGAGATTTCTTTCTTAAAAGCTGTCTCAGGTTTCAACCTTCTGTTACCTAAGAAGTTCAGTTGTGGAAAAAAAATATAAAAATTGTATCTGCTTTTACTGTATTTGTGTTTCTTCCTACTTTAATTTGCTTTTGTGTCATCTTAAAAGTACTCAATTGTATTTATTACTGCTTGGTGTAACTCATTCTAAGCCTTTTAGTTTAAGCACTTGGGCTTCAGACCAGTTGTTTTACATTAAGAAGGTTTGTGGTCTGCACTGTAGTGGCAGAACAGGTAGCTTACATCCTTCTAAGATGGGAACAGCTGACTGAGGGCTCAGTGTCTGTTATTCTAAAAGTGTATTAATTCTGGTTTAAGCACTTGGGCTTCAGGCCAGTTATTTTACATTAAGAGGGTTCGTAGTCTGCACTCTTGTGGGAGGAGAGGCTGGGCTCTGCCCTTCTTAGCTGGGAATTTCCGGTTAAAGGCTTATAGCGCCTGCATATTTGAACTGCTTCTTTCTGAAATTGGTACACCTTGTTTGCTGTAGCATAGACTAGATCCAGGCCTGCTGAATATATCTTTGTTTGTATAACTTGAGCACTAATCCAGGCATTCTTTAAAGTATTCAATTGTATTTATTACTGCTTGGTAGTAACTTGATTAAAGTGTAGCTATCATTCTAAGTCTTTTGGATTAAGCACTTGGGCTTCAGACCAGTTGTTTTACATTAGGAAGGTTTGTGGCCTGCACTGTGGTGGCAGGACAGGTAGCTTACATCCTTCTAAGTTGGGAACTGCTGATTGAGGGCTCAGTGTCTGTTATTCTAAAAGTGTATTAGTTCTAGTTTAAGCACTTGGGCTTCAGGCCAGTTATTTTACATTAAGAAGGTTCGTGGTCTGCACTCTTGTGGGAGGAGAGGCTGGACTCTGCCCTTCTGAGCTGGGAATTTCTGGTTAATGGCTTATAGTGCCTGCATATTTGAACTGTTTCTTACTGAAATTGGTACACCTTGTTTGCTGTAGCATAGACTAGATCCAGTCCTGCTGAATCTAGCTTTGTTTGTATGCTTGTTGTTTGTTTGCTTGTTATTTCCCTGAAACTCTAATTCCACCTAAAACGTGGATTTTCAGTGCTTCTGTGGATCCCTAGTGATATCTGCATTGCTTACTGTACTTATTTCCTTGTTTCACTTGAAAGAAAGTTACTGTTTGTTGTTTTTGCATTTAGGTTACCTGTAACACATTGCATTTAAGTTACCTGGCACTTGCTCACTAAAGAAATTATATAAGTCAGCACTAAAAAATTAAAAGCACTTCACCCTCACAAACTCCCCTTGTGTACCTTGTTCCCCATTGGCCCTTTTTTTCAATTATAAAGGATTTCCCAATACTATTCTAGCATGTCCAAAGGTCAGTTGTCAGTCTCCTCTCCGGTCCATCTGGTGAATCTGGGAATCTTGAGGAAATGTTACAGCTGCCTCATGTACACAGACAACCCTCTCCTCCTCCCAACAAATTTCAACACATGTGAGAGATGCAACCATATAGCCAAACTGGAGGCTATGATCTCTCAATTCAGTACTGGTGTAACCAGTCAGAAGGAGAAGGAAACCACACTCACTACAATTCCAGTCTCACATAGACCTACCACGACAGCAAACCAAACACATAAACACACAAAAACATACTCAGAGGCTCTAAATAAAAATCTGCCTAAGCAGCAAAGACCTCCAAAGCAGACACCCAAGCAACCACTACCCCAAAACAAAACACTTGCAACACATAGCTCACAAAGCCAGTGTGCCGAACAGTCACAGCCCTTAAGGCTAATCAACACACCTGATGCACTTGTAATAGGTGACTCTATTGGGAGGCACACTGACGTCCCGCTCAACAGGCTGAACAAGGAGAAGGTCATGGTGAGCTGCCTGTCAGGCGCTAGGATCCGCCACATAACACAAGCACTCAGGTCACTCCAAGGCAAGTACAAATATGACTCAGTCATTGTCCATGCTGGTGTGAATGACCTGAGACGTACCTCCCTGGACTACATGAAAAGAGACATAGAGGAGCTCTCTGAGCATGTAGCCCAGGCCGGTATGACCCTGACCTTGCGTAGCATCTTACCCTCACCAAGAATGATGCCACAGTATGAAGACAAGATGATCAATTTCAATAATTGGCTTAAGTATTGGTGTCATTCAAAGGGGATCCAATGCCTGTCAACCTCGGATGACATGCTCGACAAGCCACGATGCTTCACTAGGGACGGCTTGCACCTGTCACCCCTGGGCTTTCGGATATTGGCAAAGGCTCTTGCTACCCCCATAGTGCCATTTTTAGGCAAGGGTGAAAAGACAAACCCATCTCCATAGGTATCACAAGGGATAAGAAACTAAGAGTAATGCTACTCAACGCCAGAAGTCTAAACCTCAAGATGCATGCACTCGAAACTCTCCTTAGCATGGAGAACATTGATATCTGTGCAGTAACAGAAATCTGGTTCAAGGCTCCCGAGAGCACCCCGGCACTACCAGGTTATACCTCATACCATGCTTTAAACTTGGACCGAACCACAAAAGGAGGGGGAGAATCAATATTCGTCAAAGATACCTACACCTCCAGGTTGGTGGCACAGCACAAAGCATCAGAGACTATCCATGTGCAACTAACAGTGGGTAAAACTGCCTTCCAGTTTATAGCCTGCTACAGACCACCCTCCCAAACCCAGGAACCCCACTCAGCCTTCCTGAAAACACTGGAAAATATGAAGGTCTCTCCAAACACCATTATATTGGGTGACTTCAACTACCCAAACATAGACTGGGAGCATTACTCTAGCTCCAACACCCTAGCCCAAAGGTTCCCAGAATTTATAAACTCAAATGCTATGGAACAACTTGTTACCACTCCCACAAGAGGGGAATACATAATGGACCTGATCATCACCAACATGGGGACTCTATGCTCCAGACCAGAAGTGTATCCCTCACTGGTAAGATGAGACCATAAACTAATCTCACTGGATATTCACATCCCGACCCCACCCCCTGCCCAGAAAACCACAGTGAAAAACTTCTCTAATGCAAATTTCACACTCCTAAAAACCAAGGTGGAATCCTTCAAAGCTGCCGGGCCTGTGGAAAATACGGCCCAGACCGCAGAATCCTTTATAAATGCATTCTATGAACACCTTCAGGAATGCAAGGATCATGCAATCCCAAATAAAACCAAGACCCAATCCTCCAAAGGCAGACATCCTGTCTGATGGACCCCAGCCATAAACAAACTATAGAATAGAAGAGGAAGCTACTACATGATAGAGCAAAATCCCAAAAAGGGAAGGCATCTCTGATCAGTATTAGCAAAAAACTACGGACACTCATAAAATCATCTAAGGCCAGCTTCGAGAGAAAAATTGCACAGGACACTAAGGATAATCACAAGGCTTTCTTTAGTTATGTTAGGAACCTGGGTGGAAATTCCCAGATATGATCAGAATTAGTTCAAAATGACAAAAAATACACCGAACCCACAGACATTGCCAACATCCTAGCTGACAGGTTCAGCGCAACCCCCCCCCCTCTCCACCAAAAGGACAAATATCTATTCCAGCAGAGTGCTGCCCCCCTGACATCTCAGATGCTCAGGTAAGAGCCGCCCTCTCCAAAGCAAAAAACACAGCATCAATGGGACCAGACGGTGTCCTGGGCTGTGTCCTACATGAACTCCAAGAAGAGCTAAACCCAAACATAAAACTACTCTTCAATCTCAGCCTTACTACAGGATATGTACCCAGAGAGTGGAGTACAGCAACAGTGGTCCCTCTCAACAAAGGTGGTGCCTCAATGGATCCTGGAAACTATGGCCCCATAAGCCTGACTAGCTTGGTCTGCAAAGCTATGGAAAGGATCATCATGGACCTCATAAATAAAGATATTGGAGACCTACAGACACAGGATCCTACCCAGTTCAGCTTTGTTAAGGGCAGATCCTGCCTCTTAAACCTGGTCAATTTCTTTGAAACAGTCACCAAGGCCATTGACGAGGGGAAGGTGGTCCACACAGCCTACCTGGATCTCGCAAAAGCCTTCAATACAATACCCCACTCGGGCATTATAGATAAGCTCACCAGCTTAAATATAAACCCCTATGACACTAGATGGGTTGCAAACTGGCTCAAGGACAGAACACACATGGTTAGAATTGCTGGAGCCATGTCAGACTCCAAACCAGTATGAAGTGGCATCCCACAAGGCTCAGTCCTGGGACCTCTCTTGTTCGGTATATATTTCTCGGAGGTACAGGCCAACATGGAAGGACTGTGGCTTACCAAGTTCGCAGATGACTGCAAACTGGGTGCCATAATCGACTCTCCAGCTGACACAAGCACCCTCCAAAAGGGCCTCATAGATACAGACAACTGGTGCCAGAGCCATGGCCTCAAGCTAAATGCCAAAAAGTGTATAGTCATCTCCTTTGGCAAAAACAAAGTGCCCACAAATTACCACATAGGTGGTAATCCATTAAGTACAGAAGAAGTAATTTGGGACCTGGAGACCCAAATTGATAGCAATCTCTCATTTGACAACCACATGGCCTAAGTGGTTAGAAAAACATTTTATATAGCCCACCTAATCATGAAGGGATTCACATTTAGATCAGGGGAGGTCATTGTGCCTCTTTACTTATCCCTCATCAGGCCCATAATTGAGTACAATGCCCCTTTTGGGATGTACCTTACCAGACACCTGCAGCAACTGGAAAGACCCCAAAAGTACCTCACCAAGAGGATCAAAGGGATCAAACAGATGCCATATGCTGCCCAGTTAAAGAAACTCCAGCTCTACTCAGTGGCATACCGCCTGCTCAGAGGCGATCTGTGCCTGATGTATAAAGCCATGTCCAACCAGGAATTAATGGACATGCTGCACCTCAGAAAATCCAAATCTCATCGAGCTATGAGCTCGAAAGACTTGAACCTCAGCACTGAAATAAATAGGACATGCTGGAGGGACAGATTCATAACCCAGAGGCTCCCTTCACTCTGGAATAAAATCCCAGTCCAGGTTAGGTAGAGTCCCTCATTGACTCTCTTCAAGAGGAATCTTGATGAGTGGATGGGAGATCGTAGGTTTACCCCGGGTATCACTTCTGTGTCACTGTTAGACAGAGGCACAGTATACTAACCTCGAAAAAGGGCATAGCAAAATTAATTTAAAATGGGTGGCGAAAGCCAAACACACTCTGGCTAGGCTTATAAATACCCTAAGGCAGATAGCCTAGCATGAACCTATGAACCTATTAACAGTAGTATGAGTAAATTACCATGGTGGTTCAAGATTCTGGATCCTAGCACACAGTAACAGGAATTCCATTAACAGTAGTATGGCTAAATTAGCACGGCGATTCAGGATTCTGGCCCCTAGCATGCAGTGAGAGGAATTCCGTAAACAGTAGTATGGTTAAACTGCCACGGTGATTCAGGATTCTGGCTCCTAGCACGCAGTGTCAGGAATTCCATTAACAGTAGTATGGCTAAATTACCACGTTGGTTCCGGATTCTGGCTCGTAGCACACAGTTACAGGAATTCCATTAAGAGTAGTATGGCTAAATTACCACAGTGGTTCAGGATTCTGGCTCCTAGCACACAGTGACAGGAATTCCATTAACAGTAGTATGGCTAAATTACCACGGTGGTTCAGGATTCTGGCTCCTAGCACACAGTGACAGGAATTCCATTAACAGTAGAATGGCTAGATTACCATAGTGGTTCAGGATTCTTGCTCCTAGCACACAGTGACAGAAATTCTATTAACAGTAGTATGGCTAAATTACCATGGTGGTTCAAGATTCTGGTTCCTAGCACGCAGTGACAGGAATTCCATTAACAGTAATATGGCTAAATTACCATGGTGGTTCAGGATTCTGGTTCCTAGTACGCAGTGATAGGAATTCCATTAACAGTAGTATGGCTAAATTACCATGGTGGTTCAGGATTCTTGTTCCTACCACACAGTGACAGGAATTCCATTAACAGTAGTATGGCTAAATTACCAGAGTGGTTCAGGATTCTGGTTCCTAGCACACACTGACAAGAATTCCATTAACAGCAGTATGGCTATATTACCATGGTGGTTCAGGATTCTGGCTCCTAGCACACAGTGACAGGAATGCTATTAACAGTAATATGGCTAAATTACCATGGTGGTTCAGGATTCTGGTTCCTAGCACACAGTGACAGGAATTCCATTAACAGTAGTATGGCTAAATTACCATGGTGGTTCAGGATTCTTGTTCCTACCACACAGTGACAAAAATTCCATTAACAGTAGTATGGCTAAATTACCATGGTGGCTCAGGATTCTTGTTCCTTCCACACAGCGACAGGAGTACCATTAACGGTAGTATGTCTAAATTACCACGATGGTTCAGGATTCTGACTCCTAGCACACAGTGACAGGAATTCCATTAACAGTAGTATGTGAAATTAGATGTGATAAAAATTTACATTTTTAAAAGTCATGGCATATTTAAAATGCTTCTGTTTCATTAAGTTACAGATTATGTTAAATCAGATTTTTTTCCAGAATGCCAGACAGGCTATTATTTTCTCTTTTAATCTTAAGCTTGTAATTGCAGGATCATTTTTTTAATTTTGACATTTTTGAAAAAGGTATGGTATTCAGAACCTTACATTGCTTTGGCTTGCAGGTGTGTTTGTGTGTGTGTGTGTGTGTGTGTGTGTGTGTGTGTGTGTGTGTGTGTGTGTGTGTGTGTGTGTGTATACTTTTATATATGTCTCTATACATTTATATAGTGTGTATTTAAGTCTCCACCACAACATTCAGATGCTAATTGTCTTGATATTATTATTTTTTTACAAACTGGAAAGGCACAATTTTTTGAATCTTAGATATATAATTAATGCAAACTGTAATTGTATCATGGCAGAGTTATTATTTTGATATGTCTTGGATCCGAGCCTTTTTCATTGTAAGCAAAATATATTTACATTGTCCTATATTACATTCAGTAGTCTCTGCTGGGCCTAATGATATGTTCCCATACTGTTCTTTTTATATCGTTTTCTGACAGATATGCACTTTTACCCACTGTACAATAACATTTCTGTTTCTACTGCTTTTGTACCAGGGAAATTGCAGTTTTTTATTCACTCATTTATTTTTATTTCAACTCATTTCTGTTTTTAGACTTCTTCAGCTACAACCTGGAAACCATACATTTTTCTGATAGCACAAGATTAATATCTTAACCGGTGAATCAAAAAAGTATTTCTTTACAGAAAAGAAAACAGCTATGCAGACTAGGTTATTGACTACAATAATGCAACAAATGTGACTTCAAAGTTATGTTTCTCCACCTGCTAAATCATAATGCTAATTATTACTAGGGAAAAAGTGTTGTATTACCTTGTCAGGAAATGGAATACAAAACATCAGTTCTCATTTACTTACAGAGAGATCCAACCAGACTCCTGACAAGAAACATACGTTTTAGCCTAAACATAGCTGTACTTAAAAGACAAAAATGTCATGTAGCATTAATAGGAACCTGATTTATTACTGTTATTAGAAAACCAATGCATTTCCATTCTGTTTGACAGCAGAATTTACACATGAAGGAGAACAGCACAGTAGCATCTTCAATAAACATGCATAAGGAGAAATGCATAATTAATACATCATTCTTTCTAAAATTCCTATTATATTATTTTTGATTGCACATCAGTGACAGAACACAAATGTTTACTTTCACCTTATTTATTAACTTGATTATTTAATTGCATAAACCAATGAAAGCTTTTACATTACCAGAGAGTTTCTTCATTAATATAGGTTTGTAGTGACTGTTGCCAAAATGATGCATTTGCATTTATATGTTTAATCTGCTAGATTAGCCTTTGAAAATATTTTAATGATTACTTCACAAATCTGTTTTTTACATGAGAAGAGAGATTCTGTTTATTTTGGTCAATGCACTGAAACCAATGTCTACAGTAAATCCACGCATTTCTACTTAAACTTCAAACAATGCAAATTACTGTAATTATTTTCAATATTTGATTGACTGCCATCCAGTAATCAAAACACAATTTCTTATCTCCCTTGAAGTTAGGACATTTGATAGTGTTTACCATTTCATTCCATAACAAATGGTAGATGATAAATAAGCACTTGCAATTGTCACATGGTTAACTGCATTTAAAATTTGATCAGCAGTTTGAATTAAAGATATATTGTCCAGAAAGTGAATAAGTATCAGGTGATCACCAAGGGGAAATGAATGAATAATGTTTGCATTATATCACAAATGCTTCATAACACTTCTTATAGTGTGTGTGTGTGTGTGTGTGTGTGTGTGTGTGTGTGTGTGTGTGTGTATGCGTGCATGCATATGTGTGTGTGTGTGTGTGTGTGTGTGTGTGTGTGTGTGTGTGTGTGTGTGTGTGTGTGGTGGGGTGTGTGTGTGGGTGTGTGTATGGGTGGGTGAGTGTGTGTGTGTGTGGGGTGTGTGTGTGTGTGTGTGTGTGTGTGTGTGTGTGTGTGTGTGTGTGTGTCTATGTTAGGATAAGATGGAGGCTATACTGCCATGCCATGTATTATACTTTAAGACAAGATGTTTGCCAACATTCAATAAAATGAATCACTTGTGCATTAATAATCACCATAGTTGCAGAATAAATATGTAATTGAAATCTAAAAAATAAAACATTGTTTGTTCAAAACAAATATGTGTTCACTTTGTCAAACAGTACGAGTTTGACAAACAGGGTGGGTTTGTCATAATGGTTAAGGTCTTCACCTGATACTCACAAGGTACAGTGTGTACGCTTGTTAAGTAAGCTTGAAATGGTCTTTCAGGCCAGTTAGCCTAGTATTCTACTATGAACCTATTTCTGTCAGATGGTAATATACGCATATAAGATTAATTCTCAATGACCATGTTTTCCAACCCACAATTATCTTGCAGTTTTCAATGCTTTCTTTAATTAAGCCTTCCAATTTTCTTATCCACTTTGTAATTTAAGACTTAGTCTTTCTTTCAGTACTTAACCCAAAAGTGTTATCATTAAACACATGCAACTACAGAATTTGTACCAATTCATTTTAAATGTAGCACACTGTCTCTAGGTGATCTGGTCCTCTTGACTGCTGTTGATGTGAGACCCCAACCCTACATACGAATGGGGAAAAGAGGATTCAGAATGACAGCAATAACACAAAAGTGCACTGGATCTTGTTTCTTGTAAGTATTTTATTAAGAAATAGTGGGTAAGCAGCTTAATACCATATAGTTTCCCTTTACATCTGTTTAGTTGTTTTGTTTTTTTGTCTGGACCTGACATGACAGATGATAAAAATTACAGTAATTTTAAAACAATCTTTCATTATGCATAACATATTAAAGGTGACAGAGTTCTGACTGTGAGCTTCAGGGTGAACAGAATACACACAGAAAATTAACATAATAAATTTAAAACCATGTTTCATTTTCTCTGATATGAAAATATCTCTTAATGACTCCCAAATGTCATTAAGATTTACTCTAAGAGCCGACAGTGGAAATATTCCCATATTACTAAAGAAACTAAAGAAAACTGCAAAACCTGGAACTGTGGCTCAAAATCTACATCACAGTCTTACCAGATGAGTGGATGAGATGCAATACAGATTTTCCCTTTTTATTAAAGGCAGTGTGATATATGTTCTGTTTGGATCGTGGTCTTATTACTGATCTGGTGAGAAGGAGAATTCTGGACTGAAATAATGCAATGTAATGTTTAAAGTGTTATGGAAGAAGTTTAGTTGTACACATGCATGCTACTGTCATAACATTTTAAATCACAATCGTAAAGACACAGTCCAGAGTTGTCCGTTACCACAAAAATTATTTACCTTACCTGCTAGATGAGGCTGACATACACTGTTTGCCAAGTGACTCCTCCAAGTGTGAGTTCATAACTATTGCCTACGCCATACTTCTCCCCTAGTTTTGCTTCATATTTTCACCCTGTACCCACACGTGTTTTGATTTTTGGGGAAATCACTGACAAGCACAGTCAGTCAGATAACACTAGACATTAGAGTTTCACACTTCTTATTGTTCTCAAAATGTATGTTACTACAATCCCTGCTATGAGAGGTGTGGCCCACACCCATTAATCAATAAGCATATGTAACATCACAGTATGAGAGGTGTGGCCCACAGCTGTTAATGAATAAGCATAGCGTAACATCACACTATGAGAGGTGTGGCCCACACCCATTAATAAATAAGCATAGCGTAACATCACACTATGAGAGGTGTGGTCCACACCTATTAATGAATCAGCATAGCATAACATCACACTATGAGAGGTGTGGTCCACACCTGTTAATCAATACGCATCACACTATGAGAGGTGTGGCCCACACCCATTAATCAATAAGCATATGTAACATCACAGTATGAGAGGTGTGGCCCACAGCTGTTAATGAATAAGCATAGCGTAATATCACACTATGAGAGGTGTGACCCACACCCATTAATCAATAAGCATCACACTATGAGAGGTGTGGCCCACACCCATTAATCAATAAGCATATGTAACATCACACTATGAGAGGTGTGGCCCACACCCATTAATCAATAAGCATAGCATAACATCACACTATGAGAGGTATGGCCCACACCCATTAATCAATAAGTATATGTAACATCACACTATGAGAGGTGTGGCCCACACCCATTAATCAATAAGCATAGCGTAACATCACAGTATGAGAGGCGTGACACACACCTGTTAATGTATAAGCATAGCGTAACATCACACTTTGAGAGGTGTGGCTCACACACATTAATCAATAAGCATAGCGTAACATCACAGTATGAGAGGTGTGACCCACACCTGTTAATGAATAAGCATAATGTAACATCACACTATGAGAGGTGTGGCCCACGCCCATTAATCAATAAGCATAGCGTAACATCACACTATGAGAGGTGTGGCAAACACTCATTAATCAATAAGCATAGCATAACATCACACTATGAGAGGTATGGCCCACACCCATTAATCAGTAAGTATATGTAACATTACACTATGAGAGGTGTGGCCCACACCCATTAATCAATAAACATAGCATAACATCACACTATGAGAGGTATGGCCCACACCCATTAATCAATAAGCATAGCGTAACATCACACTATGAGAGGTGTGGCCCATGTCCATTAATCAATAAGCATAGCGTAACATCACACCATGAGAGGTGTGCCCACACCCATTAATCAATAAGCATAGCATAACATCACACTAAGAGAGGTGGTGCCCACACCCATTAATCAATAAGTATATGTAACATCACACTATGAGAGGTGTGGCCCAGGCCTATTAATCAATAAGCACAGCGTAAAGTAACATATGAATATTGATGTCCCTGTCACAAATTAATCACTCCATCCTATTGTTCATGCACAGTTAGAATAGTAATTGCTTAAAAAATCTGCATAAGCAAACTTCATGCAGTTTACCACTACATTTAGTTATTAAAATAACTTAAAAATGCTGCCTGTTGTTCGCAATTCATTTCATTTAGTGTGCATGAACAATATGATGGAGTGATCAGATAAATATCAAATATTGCACGATAATGGAGAATACTGGAGTGAGAGTAAGTCACATTTGTATTCATAGACATCAGTTATGCTCAGTGCAGTGTTCCCTGTTATCACCACTGAATTTGCTCATCACATTCCTGCAGGTATTGTAATCATGTGAATATATATGTTTACATCTATACCTATAGCCATATATATATTTATTTATTTTTTTTTTCATAATTGTGACTAGTACTCATTATCTAGGTCCCTCATTTAACAACGAACTATCCACTTTTCATGCTTCACTCACATTTTCAATCCATTACATCTCTGGCATGTTAATCCAAAGAAAATTCTACTTCTTGGATGCACTGATATCTGCGTCTGAGATATTTACTACTACTGGGGCAGTTGCTGGTGGTTGTAATTATAGCACAGAGCTATTCTAAGCTCTTTTGCCTAGTTGCAGAAAGACCTATTTTTCCGGTCCTTAGCTACTGAGGACTGTCTTTTTTGTCTTTAACTACAGAGGTTTTTTTTCACATTTTGCTTTGGTTTAAAGGGGTAAACCACTCCCAGTATATTGCCCAGGGAGTAAATTGAATTAACTATGTCTATGAATCAAGTCTTTCATTACAGCAGTGCTTTGATGATTGTAAGTCAAATAAAACACATTTGACAGTCAAATATATCTTAATATTTATATATATATATATATATATATATATATATATATATATATATATATATATACACACACACACACACACACACACACACACACACACACACACACACACACACACACACACACACACACACACACACACACACACACACACACACACACACACACACACACACACACACACACACACACAGACACACACACACATGTGTGTGTGTGTGTGTGTGTGTGTGTGTGTATTAGATGAACATTTAAAAACATTTTTTTCTTGATTTAGCAATATATAACAAAACATATAACCCTATCTGACTCTGCAATGGATTATATGCACAGTAGCTTGCTATATACCCCGAAAGAGTTTTTTTTCCATCTTCCAATGAATTTTACCAGATAGCACTTTGAGCTCCTGGTATATGACACACACAGCATTTAACAATGGGTTTGTTTGACCCCTTGGGTCTCTTTTATGCAGCTGCAGTAAAAAAGATCTGATTGGACTTTTCATTTCAGGATCCATGAACATCAGTTAAAGCCCTTTCTTAAGCATGATTTTTTTTTCTCAAAATTTTTTTTATTTTTCAAATACATTTGAATGAATTTCATAGTATTTATGTATAACATCTTAAATACTATGTACACTATTTACATTAGCCTCACACTATAACAGATCTTAATGTATGCAGTTACTTTATAAGTATGTCCAATCCATTATCAGAGTACCTGATCAATTATTGTATAGTGTCAATTAACGATAACCTTTTCCCCAAGGGTTGCTGATAAATGGCTTTAGATAAATTCTTAGTTCTTTAATTTTGATTTCCAATAATGCTGTGGTCTTCAGTAGACTGTAGAAGTCTTCCAAAGTTGGTATTGTGTTTGTAGTCTATCTTCTTGTTATACACTTCCTTGAAATTGCAAGTATAGTCCATACTAGATACATGTTTGACCTATTCAAATGAGGACCTTCGTTCACATTTAATAATACAAGAGCTTTAGTTAAGTAAAATGACTCATTAAATAAAGCTTGTAGAAAGTTAGGCATGATTTTGGTCCTCACAATGAGAGACTAGCTTTTTATTAGGTTATACAAAGCATCCTTTATATTTTCTGCTTATCTGTGATGCTGACCCTTTCCATAAGGAAGTTGACCATCCATTTTATACACACAGCCTTTCCAATAGATAGTTCTAGTAAAAATAATCTTAATCTACTAGACTAGACTAATAAATATAATGACCAATCTAAGCTCATCATTTTATAAATTAAATAAGATAGTTAACTACTAGATATAGAAAGTATTGACACCTTTCCTTTTCTCATCTTTATCAGTCCAAAATGTTGTCATGACCTTCCCCAACCAGCATAAAACCATTGATTTGCAATTCCACAAAGTGGGTTTTGTGACCTATACTTCCCATGCAACCATATGTGTGGATGTGAGGTTTAAATAGTATAGCTTTCCAGTACAAAACAAAGAAATGAAAGAAACTGCTTCCCTTCTGGTTGACAGAAATGGATATCTCATTTACTGCTGCAGGTTGGTTAGCAAAGACAAAATTATTTGATTGACTTATTTCCCTTTCTGTTAAGGCAGTTTCCCTTAGAAACCACTTCATAACTCTGCTCATTTTTCTGGGTCTGGACTCCTACCAAGTACCTGTGGTACTTACTGCCTAGGAAATGTGTCTCTCATTTGTATTGCAGGGACAAAGCCAATGCCAGCCTCCAGTGGTTCAGCCGTTATACTAACTATAGAACTCTTTGGTCCTTACACTAATGACGCTGTCAATGCATTAAGCATATGGATGAGATAATTCTGCCCTTTTTTCATTTTGTCTCTTATTGTAACTTAGTGCCTTGAACCTTCCAGTTTTAGAATTCCGGACATTATTATAAACCCGACTTTCTTTCCAAAGTTCCTTAGTTGCAATAATTCCTCTTCAGCAACAGCAGCCCCTATTGGTTGCCCCAATAAACTGCTATTCACTGTCAGAGAGGTCTGTTCCAAGTTTAAGGTTTCCTTGTTTATAACTTCATTTTCTTTGTTCTATTTCTCAATTTTTTTCACATTTTTAATCATTCAACCATGAACATCAGGAAACAAATTATCCCCCTTGACTTCCTGAAGATTGTTAAGATAAGAAAGCACTTGTTTCCTGAGACGATTTATGTCAAATCCTCTGTTGATATCATGCCTCATATTGTTTGCAATATCTTAGAAATAATGCCAATTACAAAAAAAAATGCAAAACACGACAATTGCTCATTAGACAATGGGCTATGCAGTGGTGTTAGGACCAAAGAACTGTCTGGTGACATTGAATTTATATCACAAAGTTGAAGTATTTTACTTGCAAAAAATGAGTAGTCATATGCTCAACAAAGACAGATATTCCTGCAATTGTGCAAGATCGACCCAATATGTCACTTAGTGAGTTGTTTGCTTTTTCAAGCACTTTCCAGTAAAGTATAACAAGCATAGACAGCACACTGCTGTTTTGTGATATTGCGGAATTTATATAATATAATATATATAATAGTTTCTCAATATTTTAAAGCAACATCATTAATCTACAAAAGTGTGCATCTTGGATGGCAGCTGTGAGTGGAAAAATGATGTGCTATAATGCTGTGTATACATTGACAACAGTTGTTTGTTCATCTTTAGGCCACATAACTTTTATAATATTACTGCAGTTATTATGACAAAATTATTACTATCCATAACTGTTTTAGAAAGCAAGCATTTATATATGTAGAATGCTTCAGATCCCTCACCACATTTCAGTATCAGATGTTTACTAACATCACCTGCTTACATATGCACTCACCAAAATAAGAATGTTAAATAAAAATCTTATTCCTGAATTGCCACGATTTTGGAATCCCAGATTATCATTACATGCAGCTATGTGCAAACTAGACATGACAGTACCCTCAGACTAAAAAAAATGGATGCAGTGCAGACCTGGCTAACGCCTGCTACAAAAAGGCAGTTTAAGGATTTCTTGAACTTGGTGAACTGTTATTGCAATTGTGTCCCAGACTTAGCTGCTATTGCATTTCCTTCACTTACCTAACCAAGGGTTGGTATCTTTAAATGTTAAATGGGGTAATGCTATGGAACATGCATTTCAGACATTAAAGGGATGCTGTATTCAGAGTCTATTTTAATAGCTCTTAAATTCTTCAAGCAATTTATTTTTTTACAGATGCCTCTAATTTATGGTTTGGGGTACAGTAGAAGTTAATGAGCACCCACATTTACTGCATTAGGTGTAAACTCAGTAATGATGAAATCAGTGATTGAAAGAGAAATGATTAGTAATCACGTTTGTACTCAACATGTTGAACTATTATCTTGTGAGCAGAGAATTTACATTAATGACAAACACTGACCTGCTTCAGTGGTTGAATAAGCAGTGAGATGGCAAACTCAATCTTTCCTGCTGGGGCTTTGACCCTACAAAAAGTGCTGAATTATACCAGGGTAATTTGGAGACCCATTGCTGGTGCAGATCTAGGGGGGTTCACACTACAATATTAACTTTGAAATACATCTTCTGCTTTGGTTTTAAGTACACACTGGTGGATAACCCAGGGAGCAATGGGAGGCAGCGCTGCTTCATTAACAGACTAACAGCCTGGATAAGGTTTTGGTCTCCTTGGTCCTTTGTGCCTGACATTGCACTGATGCATGCATGCTGAAAAAAAAACTCCTCGCCCAGACAGCAACTGCAAGGCCAAAGTAAAAGTAACACCACAAAAAAAGCCAGCAGATTCGAAGTAACACATATTTATTTATAATGATGTACAGACCGGTTTCGGTCTAATGACCTTTCTCAATGTAACAAAGATGAATCCAAAAGCCTTAATTAAATACATGTAACCAAATTCAAACCCAACAATCAAAAAAAAAAATGATATAACAATTCAAAAATTAAAGGTATAAACCCATTATACAAACGTTGCATATAAAACAGACATCATTATATGACAATGTGAACATACATTATATACACCCAAAAAAATATATAAAGTCTTGTATAAATATGTGATCTTATAAAGTATAAAAAAACTTCACAGGATTAAATATAGAAAATCTAATCACATTGTTCATATACAAAAATAATCAACTGATTATGACTGACCCAAAAGTTAAAACAATAGGTACAAATATATTATGTAAAAATGATTGGTTGTACATTATGGAGCCACCTAAATACAGGTGTACATGTATCACTAATATCATGAAAACTATGTATAAAATTAATAGTATAAACACAGATAGAAAAAACTGATCAATAATAAATTACAAAATCTTAGTGATATAAGATATTACCTCTCATAAAATATACAAGAATCATTATTTATAAATGATCATTCAAACCAGGGGGAAATAAACCCCCTAGGTTAATAATCCAAGATCTCTCTTTTTTATTGAGAATATCATGCCACTTATTTTTGGAGAAATTGGAATCAACAATCCTATCAATAATAGTGAATGAAAATTTGGCTGTATTGTGAGTCTGAACATGTTTATAAAATGCATTAGTTGTTACTTTGTTACGTATATTGCTTAAATGTTCAGAAATTCTAAGTTTAAATGGCCGAGAAGTTTGGCCAATATAGAAAGCTGAACATTGGCACTCAGCAAGATATATTACCCAACAACTGCTACAGTTAGACAATGTGCGGATTTCAAAGACATTAGAAGTGTTTTTACTAGAGAATTATTTGGTTTTCAGTACATATCTACAAAAGGTACAATGTTCACATGGATAACAGCCATATGCCTTAAATCCCCCCAAGGTCTTTTGTATTTTCTCATGAGACTGGGTAGGTAGAGATTTTTTATAATGATTAAGATGGCCCCCTAAGGTAACTCCCTTTCTATAGGAGAATTTGCATCAATCATCTAAAATAGTGGCAAGATGTTCCTCAGCAAAAAGTATGTCCCAATATTTATTAATAGCCTGAGTCAACAATTTAGTATTTTTGCCATATGTTGTGGTAAATCTTATCTTGGAATCACACCTAGATTTGAATTTGCCATAAGTCATAAGTTGTTCCCTGGACATATTGTACACAAAATGTTTAATCCCAGCCAAATGCTGTTCCAAATAACCACGTTCCACAAATCTGTTAGTAAGTTCATGATCACAAATTTCAAGCTCTACTTTATTTGGGCAAATTCTTTTATTCCTCATATACTGGGGCTTAGGGATATTCTGTGTAATATGACCGGGATGACAGCTGGAGGCATGCAATAAAGAATTAGAACTATGGGGCTTTCTATATACCGTGCTAGTTAATGTTCCATCAGACTCCTTTGTAACTAACACAATTAAAAAAAGGAATGGATTTCTTGTTAGCAGCCACCGAAAATATAATACCCCATTTGTGCTCGTTGAGATAATCAATGAATTCATTCAAATAAGTCATGTCTAACTTCCAAACCATCCAGCAGTCATCCAGGTATCTGCGCCAGATATCTATCTCATCCAAATAAAGATTGTGACTCCTGTCATATATAGCTTGATGCACCACAAATCCCATAAAGAGATCCGCATATATGGGAGAAAAAGCAGCTCCCATGGCAGTACCTCTAATTTGTAGATAGTATTGTCTATTGAAAAGAAAAACATTCTTTGTCAAAACTAATTTTACCAAACCCAACAGAAAGTTATTGAAATCAGTGTCATATAAATTTAGTGTGATAAGCCAAAACTCAAGCCCCATAAGCCCAGCCCAGTGAGGGATACTGGTGTATAATGCTGTCACGTCCAAGGTGCACAAGAGCCACCCCTCCTCCAACTCTGAATTCTCGATAATATTGAGAAATTCCGTTGTGTCTTTAATCCTAGCTCTTACACCCTTAAGTAGGGGTTTCAAATATTTAGTAAGAAACATGGAAATGGGCTCCGTGAGTGAACTTGACATAATCGGCCCAATACATAGCTACTATGGAGCCCCCCTTGTCTGCTTGTGTTATCACCAGATCCCTCCTATCCTATTTATGACATTGTTGGTTTCACTTTGGGTTCTAACAATTGCAGCATTGTTTCCAAATTGTTTCCTACCTCCCCGTTTTCTACCAACCCTGAAGGGTTTCTCTGAACATACTGTTCAGTCATACTCCATTTAGAGGCAGGTGACGTTTGGAGAACCTTATTTTCATTATCAGTACAAGAGGAAAAATCTTCACTCGACCCATCTCACTTAGATTTTTTAAGGATGGATTTCCTTTTCCTTTTAGATCTAACTGCCTGAACATTATTCTTCTGAAATTTAACATTCTTAGAATACTGAACGGGATTACTTGCTTTATAATCCAATAAATCCCTACTGAATTTATTGATCTTGCCCATTTTAAGCTCATTCTCAACAACCAACAGATCAGTACTCAATTCCTTCAAACAATCTTTATATTCTGACTTATCCTCCCATTTTTTAACACCAACAATCCACCACTGTTTTAACTGAGTATGAATATAAGCCTCTCAATAAAGGTTTGAACTATATTCCAACTTTTAATGTGTCTGAATATGATTTTGGGCAGGATTTACAGACGTTTTGTAGATTATTAAATCTTAGAGTCTTTTTTGGTGGTCAAGGACAACAAAACAGTTCAGAAGAATGCCCATTTAGATTCTGTGCATCTAAATTTACTCCACCCATGAACAAATATGTGGATATTTTTCAAAAATGTGTGCTTCAGGAACTTCATTTTGCTAATAAATGTGGATTTTATTTTTTGAAAGATAATTTAGATCAACAAGGAAGAGAGGCGCTGCTCCAATTAAAGGATAGGAGGGATCTGGTGATGACACAAGCAGACAAGGGGGCTCCATAGTAGCTATGGATTGGGCAGATTATGTCAAGGAAGGTATAAGACAACTCTATGATGCTAGGTTCTATTCCCCTCTGTTCATGGACCCGTGTTCTAAATTTAAGGCTGAGATTGATGAATTTCTTCAACAATTTCATGCTCAGGGTGTCATAGATGATCAAACTCTACATCATCATATGGTGGATGAACCTATAGTATCTTTTCTCTATCTTCTTCCCAAGGTGCACAAGAGTCTTCATAATCCCCCAGGTAGACCTATTGTGTCAGGTCATGGTTCACTCATGGAACCCTTTTCCGTGGTTCTTAGTAAATATTTGAAACCCCTACTTAAGGGTGTAAGAGCTAGGATTAAAAACACAATGGAATTTCTCAATATTTTTGAGAATTCAGAGTTGGAGGAGGGGTGGCTCCTGTGCACCTTGGACGTGACAGCATTATACACCAGTATCCCTCACTGGGCTGGGCTTATGGCGCTTGAGTTTTGGCTTACCACACTAAATTTATATGACACTGATTTCAATAACTTTCTGTTGGGTTTGGTAGAATTAGTTTTGACAAAGAATGTTTTTCTTTTCAATGGACAATACTATCTACAAATTAGAGGTACTGCCATGGGAGCTGCTTTTGCTCCCATATATGCGGATCACTTTATGGGATTTGTGGAGCATCAAGTTATATATGACAGGAGTCACAATCTTTATTTGGATGAGATAAATATCTGGTGCAGGTACCTGGATGACTGCTGGATGGTTTGGAAGTCAGACATGACTTATTTGAATGAATTTGTTGATTATCTCAACGAGAACAAATGGGGTATTATATTTACGGTGGCTGATAACAAGAAATCCATTCCTTTTTTAGATGTGTTAGTTACAAAGGAGTCTGATGGAACATTAACTAGCATGGTATATAGAAAGCCCCATAGTTCTAATTCTTTATTGAATGCCTCCAGCTGTCATTCAGATCATATTTCGCAGAATATCCCTAAGTCCCAGTATATGAGGAATAAAAGAATTTGCTCAAATAAAGTAGAGCTTGAAATTTGTGATCATGATCTTACTAACAGATTTGTGGAACGTGGTTATTTGGAAGGGCATTTGGCTGGGATTAAACATTTTGTGAACAATATGTCCAGGGAACAACTTATGACCTATGGCAAATCCAAATCTAGGTGTGATTCCAAGATAAGATTTACCACAACATATGGCAAAAATACTAAATTGTTGACTCAGGCTATTAATAAATATTGGGACATACTTTTTGCTGAGGAACATCTTGCCACTATTTTAGATGATAGATGCAAATTCTCCTATAGAAAGGGAGTTACCTTAGGGGGCCATCTTAATCATTATAAAAAATCTCTACCTACCCAGTCTCATGAGAAAATACAAAAGACCTTGGAGGGATTTAAGGCATATAGTTGTTATCCATGTGAACATTGTATCTTTTGTGGATATGTACTGAAAACCAAATAATTCTCTAGTAAAAACACTTCTAAAGTCTTTGAAATCCGCACATTGTCTAACTGTAGTAGTTGTTGGGTAATATATCTTGCTGAGTGCCAGTGTTCAGCTTTCTATATTGGCCAAACTTCTCAGCCATTTAAACTTAGAATTGCTGAACATTTAAGCAATATACGTAACAAAGTAACAACTAATGCATTATATAAACATGTTCAGACTCACAATACAGCCAAATTTTCATTCACTATTATTGATAGGATTGTTGATTCCAATTTCTCCAAAAATAAGTGGCATGATATTCTCAATAAAAAACAGAGATCTTGGATTATTAACCTAGGGGGTTTATTTCCCCCTGGTTTGAATGATCATTTATAAACAATGATTCTTGTATATTTTATGAGAGGTAATATCTTATATCACTAAGCTTTTGTAATTTATTATTGATCAGTTTTTTCTATCTGTGTTTATACTATTAATTTTATACATAGTTTTCATGATATTAGTGATACATGTACACCTATATTTAGGTGGCTCCATAATGTACAACCAATCATTTTTACATAATATATTTGTACCTATTGTTTTGACTTTTGGGTCAGTCATAATCAGTTGATTATTTTTGTATATGAACAATGTGATTAGATTTTCTATATTTAATCTTGTGATGTATTTTTATACTTTATAAGGTCACATATATATATATACACGCCTTTATATTTTTTTGGGGTGTATATAATGTATGTTCACATTGTCATATAATGATGTCTATTTTATATGCAGCTTTTGTATAATGGGTTTATACCTTTAATTTTTGAATTGTTATATCAAAAATGTTTTTGATTGGTGGGCTTGAATTTGGTTACATGTATTTAATTAAGGCTTTTGGGTTAGTCTTTGTTACATTGAGAAAGGTCATTAGACCAAAACTGGTCTGTACATCATTATAAATAAATATTTGTTTCTTCGAATCTGCTGGCCTTTTTTGTGGTGTTACTGATGCATGCATGCCACAAATTATTGCAATTGTTTTATAAGGTGCCTCACCTTCCACAGTTCCCTTGCTATAATAAAGATTCCCAACAGGTCAGTTCAAGTCTCAACCAACCACAGTAACATAAAGCAAGGAAGCCCACGATAATTACACAATAAATATAACAAGTCAGTGGACAAAGAATTATTTCTGTATTTTGAACTGACTTTCTTTTAACTAGAAATCTATGGCTGCATTTTTGGCTGGACGAAGAGCTGCATCAGTTTTGAAGCTGTTATCCATTAAAAATCACAAAAGCACTAGAAATTGATACCTGGAGCTGACAGATTAAAGAAGAGTTTGTGGTCCTCAAAGGTCAACATTTGCTAAGCAATGTCCTGAAGAAGCACTGGCAGGGAGATGAGCCCAGCATGCAACTGGAGAGAGGAATGACATGATTGAATACTAAGTATGAGAAAGCACTGGAGGTATGTTATAGCAGTTGCAAGGAAAGAGAAGGAAATGCACTTCACTGTACAAAGATTTTTTCTTTCAGAGACCAGCTGCTTGCACGGTAAGATGTCAAGTGTGGGGAAATGTGTTTTTGCAAGCCTTTTAGCTGTAATTGAATATCCTTGATTTTGCCTCATAGTCTTTTTGTGTTCCTCATAAAATGTTTGATTTTATGAGGATTGCAGTCCATCAATCATGCCATATATTACAGTTTCATACTTCTACGTGTTTTTTTTTTTCTTTTTCTTTCTTTCTTATTTTATTTTCCTTTTTTCTTTCTTTTTTCTTTCTTTTTCTCTTTCTTTTTTTCTTTCTTTCTTTTTCTTTCTTTCTTTCTTCTTTTCTTTTTCTTTCTTTCTTTCCTTCTTTCTTTCTTTCTTTTTTTTTCTTTTTCTTTCTATCTTTTTCCTTCCTTCCTTTGACAGCCAGAATACTTTGACTGAGCCTAAGCCTACTATCAGCACAGGCCCAAGAAGAAAAGCTCTATAAAAACTGGACATAATACAAGTTGCAAGTAGATACATACTATGTTCATGCCATGCTACAATACAGCACACATTAGCATACCTCTCAACTGTACAGATTTTCTCAAAATGCCAAGATTTTTGCGTCATATGTTTGGACTGTTTTTCATAAAATGTGTGGTTTTCTGTCAAATCATGGAGGACTGAAGTCACTAAATAATGACAAGTCAAAAACAACAAGGTTTCAGACTAACACAAAACAAGTTACTCTACCAAATTACTAAATTTAAAAGAGCAATATCTGAAATGTTTCCTTGATTTTATTCCTTTGTCCCACCATTATTTTTGATGTTGTCTAGTTTTTTTGTACTAAGATGTTGAGATGTATGCAAGCTGGATATAACAAAATTTGGAATTAAGACAATATGCACAAATTATTTAAGAATACAATTATCAAATTCTTTTTTTTCCTCATATTTTTATTTTTCAAATACATTTGAATGAATTCCATAGTATTTATACATAACATCTTAAATAACTATGTACACTATTTATATTTGCCTAACACTATAACAGATCATCATGTATACAGTTACTTTATAAGTATGTCCAATCCATTATCAGAGTTGCTGTTGTTGTTGTTGTGTCTTTCGGCTTTTCCCGGTTAGGGGTTGCCACGGCGGAACTCTGATCCGCTAATGATTGGCAGTAGATTTTTACGTACTGGCTTGCCGAGCCTAATGCACAACCTTCAACGAAGCAACGCCCATTCACGCATGTCACCACACAGAAGACGCTCTAACTGATAATCGAATGGGCAACGTCTTACTGTGAGGCGACAACACTACCGCAGCACCACCACCGCAGTACAATCCATTATCAGAGTGTCTGATCAATTATTGTATAGTGTTAATCAACGATAAGACTTTTCCCAAAGGGTTATTCATAAATGACTTTGGATAAATTCTTAATTCTTTAATTTTAATTTCCAATAATGCTGTGCTCTTTAGTAGGCTGTAGAAGTCTTCCAAAGTTGGTATTCTGTTTGCATTCCATCTTCTTGTTATACACTTCCTTGAGATTGCAGGTATAGTCCATACTAGATAAATGCTTGACCTTTTCAAATGAGGACCTTTGCTCACATTTAATAATACAAGATCTTTAGTTAAATAAAAAGATTCATTAAATAAAGCTTGTAAAAAGTTATTAATACCATTCCAAAATGGCTTAATTTTAACACAATCAAAGAAAATGTTGTTTCAATCTGCATTGTGTACTTGCTCACATCTCCAACATATTCCTTTTATGGAAGAACTAATTTTACTGACTCTGTTTGGGGTTAAGAGTGTTCTGTGCAACCATTTCCAATTAAACATTTTCCAGTATTGTGTAAAGGATGTATATTTTATCTATAATAAGATATTTGTTTTAATATCTTTAGTTAACTGAATTGAGTGTCATTTTCTTATATATTTCCAATATGAGGTTTTGGTGTTGTTTTATAGTTTATCAATATTTTGTAAAATGTTGAAATACTGTTTCCCATGTCAAAGTCATTATATATGATTTCATATATGTATTTCATAAATTTAAGTATTTCTTTAAATGAAGAATTATTAATTATTCTACTTAAATCTTGCGAATATGACAGAATACTCTATAAAGTTAACTAGTCCTGTTGTGGAATTTTGTATGTTGTTAGTTCTTTGATACATTAGAGCCAACAAACAAATCCTTTCTGTTCCCAGGAATAAATAATTTATCTATATATTTTATGTGGAAAGTTCTTTGTAACTATAAATGGTGTTAAAAGCTCAAACCAGATTTTTTAATCTTTATTTGCATTAATAATTTTCCTAAATTAGTCAATGTAATAATTAATCATACAAGTTTTAGTGGGTTTAGTTATGTTATATTGCATACTAATACATATGTGCAATGGCAAATTGTTTTTATCTATTTGAATTTTTTTTTTTGTAAATCAAATTCATTTACTGATATTACAGTTAGCAATCCTTTCCAATTTGCAGAGTAATTTGGACTTATCCAATCTGAGATTGTTTTAGAAATTGGTGCTTTTATATATGTTTCTATATCAGGAAAGTTTAATCCTCCCTGTTTCCATGGTCTGATATGATGTATTAAAGCTATTCTGCTTCTTTTGGGAAACCATAAACATTTTATTAGGGAGTAATTTATTTCTTTAAGTATATTCCTTTCTGGTAACAGTTGTATTACCAAGGCTATATACAGGATCTTGGGCAGTAAAACCATTTTATTAACTGTAGTCTATCTTCAAATGCTATGTTGGTGTGAATGACCTAAGCTATACCTCCCTGGTCTACATGAAAAGAGACATGGAAGAGCTCTCGGATCATGTAGCCCAGGTTGGTATGACCCTGACCTTGAGAAGCATCCTGCCCTCACCAAGAAAGATACCATGGTATAAAGAAAAATTATCAATTTCAACAATTGGCTAAGCTTCTGGTGTCATTCAAAGGGGATGCAGTGTTTGTCAGCCTGGGATGACATGCTCAACAAGCCACACTGCTTCACTAGAGATGGCTTGCACCTGTCACCCTTAGGCTTTCAAATACTGGCCAAGGCTATTGCCACCCCCATAGTGCCTTTTTTAGGCAAGGCTCAAAAGACAAACCCACCACCATAAATAGCACAAGTAACAAAAAACTGAGGGTAATGCTGCTCAATACAGAAGTCTAAACCTCAAAATGCACACACTCGGGGCACTCCTCAGTAAGGAGAAAATCGATATAAGTGCAGTAACAGAAACCTGGTTTAAGGCTCCAGAAAGCACCCCAGCACTACCAGGCTAGAACTCATACCATATATTTCGGCCACAAAACCCAGACCAAAATATAAAAGGTGGGGGTGTATCCATATTCATCAAGGATACCCACACCTCCAGGTTAGTGGCACAGCACGATGCTTCAGAGATCATCCACGTACAACTAACAATGGGCAAAACTGCAATTCAAATTGTAGCTTGCTACAGATCACCCACCATGTCTCAGGACCCCCATTCCACATTTCTGGAAACTGGGAAACATAAAGGTCCTACCAAAGACTCTGATATTGGGTGATTTCAATTACCCAAACATTAACTGGGAGAACTACTCAAGTACTAACTACTTTGTCCAACATTTCCTAGAATTTATAAACTCAAATGCCTGAATCAACTGGTCGACACCCACACCAGAGGTGCCAACATATGGGACCTGGTCATCACCAACATGAGCATTCAGTGTTCCACACCAGAGGTCAACCCCTCGCTGGTAAGATCTGACCATAATCTAATCACTCTGGATATTCACATTCCGCCCCCACCCCCAGTCAATGAAAACACTGTGAAAAACATTTCAAAAGCAAACTTCACATTACTTAAGACAGAGGTGGAAAGTTTCAAAGCCCCCATGCTAAAGGATAACGGTGCCCAAGCTGAAAAATCCTATACTAATGCACTCTATGGGCACCTACAAGAATGCATAGATTATGCTATCCCAAGCAAAACCAAGACTCACTCCCCAAAGAAAAGGAAACCAGTCTGGTGAACCCCTGCCATAAACAAGCTTTACAACAGAAGGAGGAAACTAGTACAGAAAAGAGTAAAATCCCAAGAATGTAAAACATCCCCGATCAATATCAGCAAGAAACTATGATCCCTCATAAAATCATCCAAGGCTAGCTTTGAAAGAAAAACTGCCAAGGACACCAAAGATAACCACAAGGCATTCTTTAGCTGTGTCAAGACTCTAAGTGGCAATTCTCAGATCTGCTCAGAGTTAGTGCATAATGGCACAAAATACACTGAACTGACTGATATTGCCAACATCCTGGCAGACAGGTTTGGTGCAAACTTCATCCCCATCTCACCCGCAAAAGGGCCCATAACCATACCAGAAGAATGTAGTGCCCCTGACATCACAGACTCTCAGGTTAAAACAGCCCTCTCCAAAGCCAAAAACACAGCATCAATGGGACCAGACAGTGTCCCAGGTTGCGTCCTCCACAAGTTCAAAGATGAACTAACCCCTCATCTAAATACACTGTTCAAACTCAGCCTCTCCACAGGCTACATGCCCATAGTGTGGCACACAGCAGCAGTTTTTCTGCTCCACAAAGGTGGAGCCACAACAGACCCCAGGAACTATCGCCCTATAAGCCTGGCAAGCTTGGTCTGCAAGGCTATGGAGTACATCATCATGGATCTCATTAACAGAGACATTGGGAACCTCCAAACACTGGACCCTACCCAGTTCAGCTTTGTTAAGAGCAGATCATGCCTCCTAAACCTGGTGGACATCTTTGAGACAGTTACCAAGGCTATAGCTGAGGGAAAGGTGGTCCAAACAGCCTACCTAGACCTTGCAAAGGCCTTTGACACCATTCCCCATTCTGGTATTATAGACAAGCTCACCAGCCTGATCATAAACCCCTATGTCATGAGATGGGTTGCCAACTGGCTCACGGACAGAACCCACATGGTAAGAGTTGCGGGAGCTAGGTCTGACTCTAAACTGGTTACAAGTGGCATTCCTCAGGACTCAGTCCTAGGACCCCTCCTGTTTGGCATACACTTCTCACATGTACAGGCAAGCACAGGAGGTCTATGGCTGACCAAGTTTGCAGACGACTGCAAACTAGGGGGCTATAATTGACTCTCCGGCTGACACAGACATTCTCCAATAGGGTCTCACCATAACCTCAAGCTAAATGCCAAAAAGTGCATAGTCATCCCCTTTGGAAAAACCAAAGTACCCACAAACTACCACATAGGTGGTAGCCCCCTAGATATGGAAGACATAATAAGGGATCAGGGGACCCAAGTAGATAGTAATCTCTCCTTTCATAATCACATTGCCAAAGTGGTTAGAAAATCCTTCTATGTGGCCCACCTAATCACAATAGGGTTTGCATCCAGATCAAAAGAGGTCATTGTGCCCCTCTACGCATCACTCATCAGACCCATCATAGAGTACAACACCCCATTTGGGATGTACCTTACAAGACACCTGCAACAGCTGGAAAGACCACAGAAATACCTCACCAAAAGGATCACTGGCCTCAAACAGATGCCCTATGCAGCTCGACTGAAGAAACTTCAGCTGTACTCAGTTGCATACCGCCTACTCAGAGGTGATCTATGCCTGACATACAAGGCCATGTCCAACTCAGAATTGATGGACATGCTCCAACTAAAGAAAACCATATCCCCTCTTGCCACATGCTCTAGGGATCTAAACCTCACTACAACAATAACTAGGACATGCTGGAGGGATAGATTCCTGTCCCAGAAACTTCCCATGCTCTGGAACAAGATTCCAGTCTACATTAGGCAGAACTCCTCACTAACACTCTTCAAGAGAAACCTTGATGAGTGGATGGGAAATAGAAAGTTTACCCCAGGGATCACTTCAATGGCTCTGCTGGACAGCGGCACAGGGAACTAATCTAAGAGGGCAGTGAAAGCCAACACAATTCCAGCTTGGCTTATAAATGCCTTCTGGCAGATAGCCTAGTACCTACCTATGAACCTAATATTATTTTGTTCCATTTTTCCACAGAAAGTTTAATTGTGTTGATGATATTATTGTAGTTTTTTGAGACTAATTCATTATTATCCTTGCATAACTCAATTCTTAGATATTTTAAGGTAGATTCTTCTTTCCCTATGATATGATCACCCTTAGTCTGCAGTTCTTTTTTTATTTAAAAATAAAAATTTTGATTTTGATTTATTGAAATCGAGTCCTGAAGTCATGTGGAATGTGTCAATTAATATATTTAATTCTTCTAATGTCTCTTTTCTATTAAATAATGTTAGTAATATGTCATCAGCAAATAGCATTACTTTAGAACTGTATTGTTCATAAACATCTATTCTTTTGATTTATATATTGTTACAAATTGAATCTGCCAATATTTCAATAGCAAGAGCAAATAGAATCGGTGACATGGGTATCCTTGTTTAGTGCCTTTTGTTGTATGTTATATGTATAGCTTCAGAGGTAAAAGGACCTAACTTGACATATGCTAAATTATTTGTATATATATTCTTTAGGAGATGAACAATGGATGCAAAAAATTCAAATAGCATTAGGATTCAGGGAATCAAAGGTTTTCTCTATATCAAAGCCAGTTATGAGTGTTTCTTTATTTTCTTTATTAACATAATCTATAAGAGAAATTATCCTTTTAGTATTGTCATGTGTGTGTCTATGATATATAAATCCAGTTTGATCATTATTTATTGTTTTCGATAGTGGTATTTTCATTCTGTTAGTTAATACTGTCATAAATATCTTATAGTCATTATTTAATAATGATATAGGTGTATATGAGGTACAGAGGTTTGGGGATTTGTTTTCCTTTAGGATTGCTGTGATTAAGGAATATCTCTAAGAGGGTGGAATTAAAGCTGGTGACTGAATTTCTAATAGAGTTTTATGGAAAAGGGATTGTATCTTTGAAGGAAAAAGTTTATATATTTCCATAATTATGACATATATACCTGGAGCTTTATTATTTTTACCCTCTTTTATTGTATCTGTAATTTCTTTGTAGGATATGGGTGCTTGTAGATCTAGTTTTAATTTTTCTGTTTTTATATTGAAACATTTTTCATCTAGATTTAATTGATTGAAATGTATATTTTCTTTTTGGAAATGTTCCATATAGTGATTTCTATAAGCATCAAGAATGTCACCTATATCCAAGACATTTTCCCTTTCTTTTCATGGAAGATACTTTTAATGTTATTAGCTTTTGATTGTATTTTGATTCTTGTGGATAAATTATGTAGATATTTGGGAGAAGTGGACAAGGTATTAATTTTTTGTTTTTCTAAAGCTAAACTAATTTTATGTGTTAGAATGTTGTTGTATTTATTGTTTAATACTTATACTTTCTTTATCATCTCCAAATGATTTTGATTTTTTTCATCTTTTACTGACAAAAGTTTGAATTGTAGTTCTAATAATTCAGAATCCTATTCTCTGATTTTTTTTATAGCAAGTTAGAGTTTTACCATATATGTAAGCTTTAAATGAGTCCCATATCATTATTTTATTTATCTCTGTGGTGTAATTAATATCTAAGAAGAACTGTAATTCAGATAATAACCAAGGTTTGAACTCTTTAATTTTAGTCATATGCTCTGGAGTTAAAGATTAATGGTTTGTTCCCATTTTGAAGTTTTAGTATCAATGAATTGAGGTCTGAAAAGGGGCAGGGAGTGATTGAGAAATTAATGATTTTAGACTGTAAGTCATGGGCAGCAAATATTTTATCTACTCTAGTTTGTGTACCAAATCTGTGATCTTGATGAGAAAACAACAAAGATTTATCTTCTTTAAATTTGAAAGTATGTACAAGATAAAATGATTCTACCCACTTGTTTAAAGCTTTTGATACAGCAGATGTACACAGTGGTCTTTTATTTGTAGTTTCAGAAATATCAAATATACAAATATCAAATATACAGTTAAAATCTCCTCCTAATATTAAGTTGCCTTTATAATTATTGGAAATGAAATCCAAATTTTTTTTTAACAGTTCCTGTTCCAGTGCCTGGGAACCAGTATAGATTGGCTAGGATCTATATTCTGTTATTCTATTTAACTATTACTAATGCCATAAGGCCTTCTTTATCTTCATACTTATAAATGATTTCTGGGTTAATCACATTTGTTTTCCATAAAATTTTTACTCCTTTTATCTTTGTCTTATAAGTGGATTGCGCCAATATCATATATTCCTTAGGATTCCATTTGTAATTGTTATTTGTTTTGAAATGAGTTTCTTGAAGGAAGACAACTTGTACTTTGTTCTGTTTTAAATATTTCAGTAGATTTGATCTCTTGCTAGGATTGTTTAAGCCATTGGTATTTAAAGATAATAAAGTTAAATCCATCTTAGGTTATTTAGACTATGTATTTTTTATTTTATTGTGACTATTAAACATTTTCCTCTGATAAATATAAAGTATATGTTTGAGCTTTTAAAGGAAATTATCAGTTTTATACTTTGAGTGTTTACCAAAAAAGTAATGTTTTGGTCAGGCATACTAAAAATGTTTTTGTGAAACAACAAATTTAAATAAATAAATGTTAACAAAACTAAGATCCGCACTTGCCATGGAATGAAAATCATTCCTAATCTGATGGATAAACTTAAGTCCATCAGATTATCATTCACTCCTTGACAATCCAGAACATCTGAGCTCCATAAATTGAATTATCATATGGAGAATATTTGTAAAAGGAATAAGCAATATTTATATCATTTGAACAGATATAATACTATTTTGTAGATTAGACAGAATTCAATACAATATAAATGTCTACTTATTGTATAAGCAATTAATATTTACATGAAATATAAATGACAAGCAATTCAGTCATAGTAAAGTAGGATGTATCATATATAAAACCTCAGTAAAAGATTATAGCACATAGTTATTTAACATATTCACTCATTGATGAAGTCTTTCAAAACGTATTACTTAATATAATAGATGGTAATAATATTTATACCTAATGTTTATAATGCAATGTATTTTACTGAATATATCAGAGGTTATATTTCATTTTTTGCCAGCATTTAAGTAATCACTTTGTTAGTTGCTAACTTACTTAAAGCATCACGTTTGTTTTATGTGAACATTAATTAAAGTTAGTGCATTTTAATTATCTTCCCATTTTCTATACATAAAGATTTTCATAGCTATCATCTCTTATTAAAAAATGAGTGAAATTATAGGTTAAAACAAAAAAAAATCACTTATTGTGATTAATGATTACAAATTCCCTTTCCCTATTTCTAAATTGCAATTTTATGACATATACTGAAAGTTTTTAGATTTAAATGGCAACTTTCTATTTTGTATAATCAGCAAATGTTAAACTGAGTGTTATTGTCAATTTAATACTATTTGCTCAGAATGTGATTGTTAAATTATGTGGCATTTCAAGTTCAGGCTTCTATTGTTTCCCTTGAAAAACTTTGTCAGTTTGATGTCATGTATAAAACATTAGTTACCTTGGTAACAGCTTAAGTATTATGCATGGTCAAGATGGGTTACAAAACCACAATTCAAGTTAAAGCAATTATATGGCTTGTTATGCACATTTACTTATATGAGAAAATCATCATGCTTCCCCTTGATGTTTAATATAGTATATGTCATTTATGTCAAGTTAAAACAGTAGTGTTATTATATACACGCCCATGTTATTAAACTGAGTGTCTATTGTCAATTTAATACTGTTTGTTCAGCATATGATTGTTAAATTCTTTTCCATTTCAAGTTCAGGCTTCTATTGCTTCTCTTGAACAACTTTGTTTGATGTCATGTATAAAGCATTAGTTACCTTGGTATCCACTTAAGTATTATATATGGTCAAGATGGGCAACAAAAACTACAATTCAGGTTAAAGCAATTACATGACCTGTTATGCATTTACTTATATAAGATAATCATCATGCTTCCCCTTGATGTTCAATGTAGTGTATATCATTTATGACAGGTTAAGATAGTAGTGTTATTATACACAAGCCCATTATATTAAATACTGTCTTTAATATCTAAATTCAGCAGACTGCTTTCATCTTATATGACGATTATATATTAAATAACTATTGTGTGTGATTTTGTTTGACTGTTGCTTAGTTATTTGAGACACCCCAAGCTGTAATGCTTATTCTTATTATTAGCTCCTTCTAAGCATGTTTATACAGTCCATAGACTTTAAATTATGAGACCCTTCTAGTTTCTTATTTGTTATAAGTATATTTCCATCCTTACATACGCACATATCAGTCCTTCAAGCACGGGCAGCAATGCCCATCCAGTTTTGTCAGAATACCATTCACTAGTTCATGTGGTGTGTTTCCAGGCTGTTCTTAAAATATCAAAACCAATATTTGTCCTGTTCCATTTTACCAGCCTGTTCCATGGAGTGGCCACTCTGCCAGTGAACCACTCAACACACCTTCCAATCCCACAGATATTTCCATGAAGAAAATATGATGACTTTCTAGCACTTCCCAGCAACCCCGAACACCCCTAGAATCAGCTATCCCCATTTTCCCAACATGTCCAAGCAAGCTCTTAGTCTTTCACAATAATTCAGACTTCCACTCTTATGTAAGTCCTTAATGTGTTTGGACCAAAATACATTTTAAATATACAATTGCGCTTAATATTATTTTTTTTTTATCAAGAATCAACTTAATGAGCTGAACAAAGTGTTGGGAGACCATGGATATGTGTACATGTGGTTTAAAACAGCCATTTTATTATATATATTTTTTCTATACCAAATACATCATTGCCGAGAAGCATCTTGGAAGCTCCTCAGAGCCTTTAAGCATTATCATCACTCTGTCTCCGATACTATAGCAATCTGGGAGCATCTGTTTCTGTTAGTGTGTCTGTGTACTGCATACCAGTGGCTCGCGATGCACCTAAAGCAAAGCTTGACTTCACTGCAACTTCAAGCCTAAATTCCCTCCCTTTCTGTGAGGCAGCAGCCAGGAAAAGAACAGAGAGAAAACAGATCACCCCCCCCCGAACAAGCCACCACAACAAGAGATAACATATTCTTCCAGCCTTCCCACCTCTCACTGAGCAGATGTATAAACAAACTATTCTCTTCCAAAATATCCCAAATCACAGTTTTATCCACCTCCCTTCCCCAGGATCCAGGATAAAACACCAAATGTCTCTTCCTAATACACAAGCATCAGTAAACCTCAATCACAAGCCGCAACCCACAACTTCCCAGAGGTGAAAACAGCAACATACAAGAGCTGCCAGACACAGCTGCATCCAAACACACCATGTCAGCCTTAATCAAACAGCAGTCGAAGCTATTATACCTGCCATCATTGATATAAACTATGTTTAGACAAAATAATAATGACATTTGTACTAGTTGCCAGATACGGCGGCATCCAGCACACCATATCAGGATTGATCAAACAGCCCTTGAGGCTATGATACCTGCCGTAATTGATATTAACTATGTTTAGACAGAATAATGACATTTGTACTAGCTGCCAGACACAGCTGCATCTATGCACACCATATCAGGACTGATCAAACAGCACTCATAGCTGTGATACCTGCTATAATTGATATTAACTATATTTAGACAGAATAATGATGCCATTTGTACTAAGAGCTTGCTACTATTATTTAACCAGGATATACATGACATTTCTGAATCAGACTTTAACTGAAGCAGGCATTAGTCTCCACGACAGCATTTTTTTCTTCAAAACTCTCTACTGTTACTGCCATTATATATGATGTTAACTTGTTACATTTGAGTCTGAACTCTGATGAATGGTACCTTGGTGAATTAGTTAATTAATTACTTAAATTATTATAAATAAAATCAATTAAAAATGAACAATATAAGTATTCATTGAGTTCAAGTAGGGGAACAGAAACTTCTATGTTTGCATTATATGTTGCTTTGTTTGGCTTATACATATAATGTAAATAGTAACCCATCTTGACCTACCTTTGTTTGTGAAGAATTATCGGACTTTTTGAACATTCTGAATAAATCATTACAGTTTCTCAGTTGTTTAAGAAACCCTCCCTTTTTTAAATAAAAACAGATGACAAGTGATTTACCATATCAATTGATACTTTGGGAGATGTAGTTTAAGGGTTATTTTTTGTTTCTTCTTTTTAGCATCAGTCCAAAGATTTGTTTCTTTTATTCTTTTAAGAGTAGGGGGCATCCATTCCATTTCTTCTGGCATAGATACTAATTTGTTGTTTTTCTTCTTCTAAGTCATTAAAGGTTCTCATCTCATTGGCAAAAAGTATTTTTATCTTGGCTGGAAAGGCCAGCTGTGCTTTAATGTTGCTTTGTTTCAACAATTTTATTATTTGCCAGACTTTTTAACTTTTTTCTAGTAATCTGGAAGAATAATCATTTTCAAACCTTATCAGGCTTTGATTGTATTTTAAGGGTGATTTTCTCCAAGCAGATTTTAATATTAGTTCCTTGTCCAGAAATGAATGAAATTTTATAGGTATGGATCTAGGTGGAGTATATGTTGAGTTAGAAGCAGCTTTCCTCAGTGCTCTATGCATCCTTTCAATTCCAAATGAAAGTCCCTCTTTCAAGTCTAAAATTCAAGAATCCAGGTTGTTAAGAATGAAATAATGTCTTCACCTTCAGTGTTTTCAGGCAGACCAAAGATCCTTATGTTGTTTCTCCTTTCCCTGTTTTCTAAGTCATCTATTTTGTTAAACAGCCATGTATTCTGTTTAAGCAGAAATTCTTTTTGGAATTCTTCCTCTTTGAGTCTCCCTTCAATGTCATTTAGAGAAGTTTCTATATTTGATATTTTTGTATGGTGTTGCTGTAATAGTTCCTTAAGAGTATCAGTCTGTTTTTGAGAATTTAATTTGAGGTTTTCTAAGCCAATTTTAAAGCCATCCATCTTCAAAGATAGTTCCTGTAAGGTAGATATCATCAATTGCAGTTCTTTTTTCAAAGCAGCATCTGGATGAGAATTTCTTGAATTGTTCATATTCAGTGACTCAATATATTTCCAAGTTACTTGACAGGAAAATGTTTGTATATCTCCACCAAAATTGATATTTATGTAGTTTAGTAGTTTATCTGTAAATTTCTGATATTTTAAACTTGAAAATAATAACATTTTCCTATATTATTATACTAGTTTATGGAGCTCTCAAAATTCACTGCTCTCAGTTGGCCATCTAGGCTCCGCCCCCAATTATCAAATTCTTGATAGCGTTATAACTGATTGTTAAAGTCCCTTGTTTTGGTATGGTAAATATACATTCAGATGGAATATTATTTTCATTGCAGCAGGAAGAGGTTGCAGTACTATGGAGTACTACAGCAGAATGGCATGGAGGAGATGGGATGTATTTGAGAAAGAGGAAGGAGCATAAGTTAGACAAATATGGGATTGTATGTGAAGTATATCAGAGAAGGATGCTGGAGGAGGTAGATGCTGTGCTTGTAGGGTTCATGCAGCTCCAGTTCAAGTTGGATGTGAAGTATGTCATTACTGAATTAATATGTTAAGTGAATTAAAGTAATATTTATTTTCTTCCTGAATGTGGGCATTCTCTTTATTGACATTGGTTTTGTCCATACTTCTTGACAAAGAAGTTGAGAGCTGTGATCATTATACTTTACTGTGACATTGTTTGTGATAAATAAAGTTGAAATACATGTACTGTGGCCATTATATGCATCACAATCAGATGTCTGATGTCCTCTCAGTCAGCAAAGACTACAACTGCTGGGTGGGGGTGAGGACTGTTTGAGGATGAAAGTATCTTACATTCTTGTTGTATGCTCATTTTAAACAATCATTAATATGAGTCTGCAAGACTAGTGTAGATTTGTAAGAAGTTCAGTTGAAACATATTACTGTGATCATCATGTCTATCACATTATTATATCTGATTATTTTTAAGACAAAGTGCTACAACTGCTGTTTTGGTGCAGTGTGGTATCTGTGATTGAAAGTAAATTATATCTTGTCATCTGCTTATGTTTTTAACAGTCGTTAATCTGTCTTTGAAGGACTAAACAGACAGCACTAGATTAGATTCTGACTAACAGACCCAACCTATACTACATAGCTGGATGTCTGCCAGACTTGCTTAGTGACCACTCTCCAACCTTTCTTTACAGAAAATGCATACACTCTCAAAGCAACATCTCTTACAAATACATTTGTAGTACAAAAAAATTATCCCCTTCTACATTTAACCTATTACTTCAACAATGTGACTGGACCCCTCTTAATCACCTCCATCTAGACCTAGCTGTACAATATTTTAATGAAACCTACCTTAACATACTTACTAGTTTTGCTCTCACTAGAAAAGTATGCCAAAGAGCCAAACAGCTACCTTGGCTATCAAATGATACCAAACTACAACTTAAATGCAGAGATAGAGCATGGTCAACATACCAGACTAACAAAGATGCATCCAACTTCTTAGCATATGAACAGCTTAGGAATTTAGCTAAGAACTGAATCAAAAAGGACAAACAAACCTATTTCCAAACCAGTCAACAAAAACACCTAAACAGCCCCTAAACATTCTGGCAGAGCATTAAGTACCTCCTTAGCCCCGGTCATACCCCAACCCCTGCCCCTGTCTCTTCCAACAAGACTGACCCTAGAGCTACTCAATTCAACTCCCACTTTATTAATTCCATAACTTCCCTACTAGGCACCCACACCATCCAGACACTTCCTTTCCCACTCCTACTCCAGATAACCTTAACCCCCTCACTTTTAATACCATTCAACCTAGCCACATTAAAAAACTCCTAACCAAGCTAAAACCTGTTGTCTTGCTGCTGACCAACTTCCTAACAAATTTCTAAAGATTGTTGCACCTTCTAAAGCCAACCCCATATCCATCTTGATCAATCATTCCATTGCAGATCAGTACATCTCATCATTCCCCTCCACAAAGATGGACCCTCCAGGGAACTAACAAATTGCTGTCCCATAGCCATTCTTTCCCCCCTTGCAAAAACCATAGAAAAATGCATCCATAAACAGCTCATTCATCACCTCCTTAGTCACAACCTGCTATCTAGCTCTCAGAATGGCATTCAACCTAAATACAATTCTAGCACAGCTCTAATATCTTTCACCAGCACCATTAATCATCTCCTAAATGAAGGTCACTCTGTCTCTTCCAGCTTTCTTGATATGTCCAAAGCCTTTGACACTGTGTCTCACCAACTACTTCTAGACCAACTCTAATCTTGTGGCCTCAATACTGCATCCCTAACATGGTTTCCTAGTTATCTTTCCTATCATCAGCAAGCAACCAAATAGGCAAACAGTCTCACCCCCTACTCCCCATCTCAGTAGGTGTACCCCAAGGTTCCATTCTTGGACCCCTCCTCTTTACCATATTTACTAACAACTTCAGCTCAGCAACTCAACTGATATACATTGTCCAGTATGCTGACTCCACACTAATATGCTCAGCCCCTCACCACAAGAGCTCCAAATAAAAATGCAAATTTCCTTTCAGGACATAGAAAAATACCTCTCAGAGCATCAACTCATACCTAAACCAAACAAAACTAAGATTATAGTATTCAGAAACAAAATATCCAAGCCTGGTCAGTTCCATCTCACAATCCTGTCTTCAAACAAAACCAAAATAGAACCCACTAACCAGACTAAACTTCTAGGTGTCACAATTGACAAGAATCTAAAGTTCAACAAGTATATTTCTCTGACTATCAGGAAAGTTCACACCAAACTTGGTACCCTCTATAGTGCTAAACCATACCTTACTGAAAGTGCCAGACTAGCCCCTGCTCGGTCACACCTGCTTTCCACCCTCCTATATGGATCTCACATATTCACAAGCCTGTGTAAGACTGAGCTCAATAACCTAGAATCTTGCTACAGCAGAATTGCCAAGTTTGCCACTAATCAGCCATACAGGACTCACCACTGCACTGCCCACTCCCAGACCAACTGGCTAAAACTCCTTAATCTTTTATCCCTCAAACAAATCACCATGGTCCACAAAATAATCTACCAACCCAGTAACTGCCCTGCTCTCTCTTGCCTTGTCCAACCTAGTACTAATACCCAATCCCTCAGATCCTCCAACAAGCTAATGCTAAAGATATCCCACTCCCACAACTACCATGGCAACTCCCTTTACTCCCACAAAATTGCCAAATTATGGAACACTCTTTCAGAGCCCATTACACAAAATCCTCACCAGCACAAGTTCAAACAACTCTTAAAGAACTACCTAGCCAAACACTGGATTTGTTCCTGCTATTCACCAGGCTAATTCTTCCTACCTCTCTGTAGCTTACCTACCTGTATCTTACTTTATTCTTTACTCTAACCTCTTACTATTCTCTCTCCATCTCTCTGCAAACTCTTCTGACTCATACTGTACATACATCTGGAATAGTAATTAACTCCGTCATTATTTCACTGATGATACGTACATACCGTCTTTGAAGTTAGACTGTCTCTGAATTTATATTGTACTCACTGTCTATGTAATTTATATTTCTATAAGTTTAACAATAGTTTGTCCTCCTACTTGACAGTCTGTATACTGTTTACACTGTTTGTATTCTGTACTAACTACTGTATTATTATTATTATTATATAATTATTATTATTATTGTAAGCTTTTTACTGTATGTGGAGTTTTCTCCCTGAGCCTCGACTGAAAATGGGCTTCTGGCCCAGTTGGACACTATCCAGTTAACGAATGTAATAAATAAAATAAATAAATAGAGTCCATTTGTGTAAAAGCAAGCTGGTATACTGCACAGTGGCTAATGTGTGTTTCTTTGAAGAACTTAAAACACTTTACTATAGCCATTATTTTTATATAGCTCAGCAAGCTGCTGCCTGGTGCCCTGCAGAGTTCTACAGCAGCAGAGAGACAAAAGAGAGACTTTGGAGTGATTAAGTATAATTTTTCTGCATTTTCTCGCTGCCTTTAGCTAATTCTGCCTAAAATGCCGTTTTTCTAAAGTTTCTGTGATTTAAAAAGCTTGTTTCAGCTACATATTGTACTTATTTTACTGCCTACACTTTAACAAAGTCATTTTTGTGTTTACATTACCTGTTTAACTGTTGTAGGCTACACACTCAAGTGTGACAGCCATTTCTGTGCATTTAAAGTATTTTTTTATTGTATCTACTTTATTTTCTGAAAAAAAAAAAACAAAACAAAAAAAAATAAAATAAAAAAAATACTTGTTTTCCCACCTTTCTAAGCTAGTATAGTCCAGTTTTCAGGTTAGTGCTGAATTCAGGGCTGTGTTACAAGTTTCTGTATTTGCCCATACCATACTTGGATAGAAGGAAGTATCTCTGTTCACTGTGAGAGAGGGAGCTTTGAGCAGCCTATCTGTCCCTGTAGGTGTGGTTTCAGCCCAGAAATTAGTAGTTTATTGGCCATTTTGAGCTAATTTCTATCTCTTTCATTTCTCTGCTATAAAACCCACATTTGTGAGGGTTTTGCACTAGTATGCAGCTCAGCAAGCTCCTACATGGTGTCCTGTAGAGTTCTACAGCAGCAGAGAGATAAGACAAAGACTTTGGAGTGAATCAGTATAATTTTTCTGCATTTTTCTTGCTGCCTCTAGCTAATTATGCCTAAAACACAGATTTTCTAGAGTTTCTGTGATTTAAAAAGCTTGTTTCAGCTACATATTGTACTTATTTTACTGCCTGCACTTTAACAAATTAGTTTTTGTGTTTAAATTACCTGTTTACATGTTGTAGGCTACACACTCAAGTGTGATATTCATTTCTGTGCATTTAAAGGGTTTTTATTGTATCTGCTTTATTTTCTGAAACAAACAAAAAATACTTGTTTTTCTGCCTTTCTAAGCTAGTATAGTCCAGTTTTCATGTTAGTGCTGAATTCAGGGCTGTGTTACAAGTTAATATGTTTGCCCATACCATGTTTGGATAGAAGGAAGCTTCTCTATTCACTGTGAGAGAGGGAGCTTTGAGCAGTCTATCTGTCCCTGGAGGAGTGGTTTCAGTACAGAAATTAGTTGTTTATTGGCCATTTTGGGCTTAATCTCTCTTTCATTTTCCTGCTATAAAACCCGCATTTTGCGAGGTTTCTGCAGTAGTATACAGCTCAGCAAGCTCCTGCCTAGTGTCCTGCAGAGTTCTACAGCAGCAGAAAGGCAAAAGAGAGACTTTGGAGTGATAAAGAATATTTTTTCTGCATTTTCTTGCTGCCTTTAGGTAATTCTGCCTGAAACACTGATTTTCTAGAGTTTCTGTGATTTAAAAAGCTTGTTTCAGCTATATATTGTACTTATTGTACTGCCTGCACTTTAACAAAGTCGTTTTTGTGTTTAAATTACCTGTTTAACTGTTGTAGGCTACACACTCAAGCATGATTGCCATTTCTGTGCATTTAAAGTGTTTCTTTGATTGTATCTGCTTTATTTTCTGAATAAAACAACAAACAAAAACATATACTTGTTTTCCCGCCTTTCTAAGCTAGTATAGTCCAGTTTTCAGGTTAGTGCTGAATTCAGGGCTGTTACAAGTTTCTGTGTTTGCCCATACCTTACTTGGATAGAAGGAAGTTTCTCTGTTCATTGTGAGACAGGGAGCTTTGAGCAGCCTATCTGTCCTTGAAGGAGTGGTTTCAGCCCAGAAATTAGTAGTTTACTGGCCATTTTGGGCTAATTTCTATCTCTTTCATTTCCCTGCTATAAAACCCACATTTGCAAGGTTTTTGCACTAGTATACAGCTCAACAAGCTCATGGCTGGTGCACTGCAGAGTTCTTCAGCAGCAGAGAGACAAAAGAGAGAATTTGGAGTAATTAAGTATAATTTTCTGCATTTTCTTGCTGCCTTTAGCTAATTCCACCTAAAACACCAATTTGCTAGAGTTTCTGTGATTTAAAAAGCTTGTTTCAGCTACATATTGCAATTATTTTACTGCCTGCACTTTAACAAAGTCATTTTTGTGCTTAAATTACCTGCTTAACTGTTGTAGGCTACACACTCAAGTGTGATAGCCATTTCTGTGCATTTAAAGTTTTTTTATTGTATCTGCTTTTTTTTCAGAAAAAAAAACAAATAAAAATACTTGTTTTCCTGCCTTTCTAAGCTAGTATAGTCCAGTTTTCAGGTTAGTGCTGAATTCAGGGCTGTGTTACAAGTTTCTGTGTTTGCCCATACCTTACTTGGATAGAAGGAAGTTTCTCTGTTCACTGTGAGAGAGGGAGCTTTGAACAGCCTATCTGTCCCTGTAGGTGTGGTTTCAGCCCAGAAATTAGTAGTTTATTGGCCATTTTGGGCTAATTTCTATCTCTTTCATTTCCCTGCTATAAAACCCGCATTTGCAAGGTTTTTGCGCTAGTGTACAGCTCAGCAAGCTCCTGCCTGGTGCCCTGCAGAGTTCTACAGCAGCAGAGAGACAAGAGAGACTTTGGAGTGATTAAGCATCATTATTCTGCATTTTCTTGCTCTCTTTAGCAAATTCCGTCTAAAACACTGATTTTCTAGAGTTTCTGTAATTTAAAAAGCTTGTTTCCGACACATATTGTACTTATTTTACTGTCTGCACTTTAACAAAGTTGTTTTTCTGCTTAAATTACCTGTTTTACTGTTGTAGGCTACACACTCAAGTGTGATAGCCATTTCTGTGCATTTAAAGTGTTTTTTTGATTGTATCTGCTTTATGTTCTGAAAAAAAACTATATATATATATATATATATATATATATATATATATATATATATATACTTGTTTTTCCACCTTTCTAAGCTAATATAGTTCAGTTTTCAGATTAGTGCTGAATTCAGGGCTGTGTTACAAGTTTCTGTTTGGTCATAACTTACTTGGATAGAAGGAAGCTTCTCTGTTCACTGTGCGAGAAGGAACTTTGAGCAGCCTATCTGTCCCTGGAGGAGTGGTGTCAGCCCAGAAATTAGTAGTTTATTGGCCATTTTGGGCTAATTTCTATCTCTTTCATTTCCCTGCTATAAAACCTGCATTTACGTGGTTTTGCATGCCGGGCAGCGCTGGTTAGCTAGGGTATAACTTTTCCCTGCTCCACGAAGTCTACTCTTCAATTTTTCCCTTGGAACTAGACAAACTTTCAACTTAAGCACTCAAACCATTCACTTCTCATCCTGGCACTTCCTCAAAACTCATAGCAAGCACTAATAAACCTTAACACTAGACCCCCTATACTGTAGAGAAGGACAAGGCTCTCTAGTCGACCTTACTAGCCAATCAGTAAAACAGTTCGCTGTACCTATCCAGGCATGTCCAAAGGGCAGTTTCAGGTGTACTCTCTGGTCCATCTGGTGAATCTGGACATTTTGAGGCAATGTTACAATTGCCTCATGTACACAGACAACCCACTCCTCCTTCCACCAAACACTAATAAATGCGAGAGATGCAATAATACAGCCAAACTGGAGGCTAAGCTCTCTCAACCTAAGACTGGACCAGGCAGTCAAGAGGAGAAGGGAATTACTTGCATCACACCACCAGTATCACAGAGACCCATGAAACCAGCACAGGCAAAAAACATACATAAATACATGAAAACATTCTCGGAAGCTCTTAATAAAAATCTGCAAAAGCAACAGAGACCTCCAAAGCAGACATCCATGCAACCTCTACCCCCCCCAACACAAACCATGAAACACATACTTCACAAAACCAGTGTGTCACGCAATCACAGCCCTTAAGACAAAATAACATACCCAACGCACTAGTAATAGGTGACTCTATAGTCAGGCACACTGACATCCCACTCACTAGGATGAGCAAGGAGAAGGTTACTGTTAGCTGCCTGTCAGGTGCCAGGATCCACCATATAACACAAGCACTCAAGTCACTCCAGAACATGTACAAATATGACTCTGTCATTGTCCATGTTGGTGTGAATTAGCTGAGCCATACCTCCCTGGACAAAGTGAAAAGAGACATGATCACGTAACCCAGGCCGGTATGACCCTGACCCTGAGTAGCATCCTGCCCTCACCAAGAATAATACCATGGTATAGAGAAAAATATATCAATTTCAACAATTGGCTAAGCTTCTAGTGTCATTCAAAGGGGTTCCAGTGTCTGTCAGCCTGGGATGATATGCTCTACAAGCCACGCTGCTTCACTAGAGATGGCTTGCACCTGTCACCCTTAGGCTTTTGAATACTGGCCAAGGCTCTTGCCACCCCCATAGTGCCTTTTTTAGGCAAGGCTCAAAAGACAAACCCACTGCCATAAATAATGCTACTCAGTGCCAGAAGTCTAAACCTCAAAATGCATGCACTCAAGACAGTCCTCAGTATGGAGAAAATCGATATATGTGCAGTTAGAGAAACCTGGTTTAAGGCTCCAGAGAGCACCCCAGCACTACCAAGCTACAACTCGTACTATACATTTTGGCCACGAAACCCAGACCAAAATACAAAAGGTGGAGGAGTATCCATTTTCATCAAGGATACCCACACCTCCAGAGGGTTTATATCAGTCCGTCAAAATGGCTGAATATCGAATACCAGATGTTCGAACTGTAAAGTTCGAACACTGGTAATCGTGAAGCCGCGGCCCACCAAATTCTTTCCCAGGGAAAGAATTTGGTGGGCCATTTCTGTGGCTTTGTGAGTATCAGGACTGTGGTGGGAAGTTATGGGTCGGGTTCAGGTAAGTTTGCGATTGTGTGCATGTTAGGGTTAGGGCGCGGGTTTGGTGAGTTAGGGTTAGGGAGCAGGTGAGATGGGTGTGCGATAATGAAAGAATTTAGGGTTAGGGCGGGATAGGTGAGTTAGGGTTAGGGTGCGGGTCAGGTGAGTGTGCGATAGTGACGGACCTTAGGGTTATGGTTTGGGTTAAGGTAAGTGGATAGGTAGTAGTGTATGTACAGTTTAGTGTAGGGTTAGATGTAGGATTTTGAGTGTATGTGTGTGGACTGATGTTGTTTTGGTGTGTTTGTGTTGCATGTGTGTTTCTTGGAACAGCGATTAAGGGAAAATAATCGCTGTTTTAAGACTTCGATGTTTTTGCAGTTCATGGTTTGAAGTTCGAACATATGGTGTTCGAACTTCAGACGTTTCGATGAACTGATATAGACCCACCTCCAGGTGAGTGGCACAGCACGAAACTTCAGAGATCATCCATGTGCAACTAACAATGGGCAAAATTGCTACTCAAATTATACCTTGCTACAGATCACCCACCATATACCAGGACCCCCATTTCACATTCCTGGAAACACTGGGAAACATAAAGGTCCTACCAAACACCCTGATATTGGGTGATTTCAATTACCCAAACATTAACTGGGAGAACTACTCAAGTACAAACTTCCTTGCCCAACATTTCCTAGAATTTATAAACTCAAATGCCCTGGATCAACTGGTCAACACCCCCACCAGAGGTGACAACATAATGGACCTGGTCATCACCAACATGTGCGACTGGTGTTCCACACCAGAGGTCAATCCCTCGCTGGTTAGATCTGACCATAAACTAATCAATCAAGATATCCACATTCTGCCACCACCCCTGGTCAACAAAACCACCATGAAAAACTTTTCAAAAGCATACTTCTTGTTACTTAAGACCAAGGTGGGAAGTTTCAAAGCCCCATGGTAAAGGATAATGCTGTCCAAGCTGCAAAATACCTTACTAATGCACTATACGGGCACCTACAAGAATGCATGGATTATGCTATCCCAAACAAAACCAAGACTCACTCCTCCAAGAAAAGGAAACCAGTCTGGTGGACCCCTGCCATAAACAAGCTATACAATAGAAGGAGGAATCTAGAACAGAAAAGAGTAAAATACCAAGAAGGGAAGACATCCCTGATCAGTATCAGCAAGAAACTACATTCCCTTATAAAATCATCCAAGGCTAGCTTCGAAAGAAAAATTGCCATGGACTCCAAGATAACTACAAGGCATTTTTAGCTATGTCAAGAATCTAAGTGGCAATTGTCAGATCTGCTTGGAGTTAGTGCAGAATAGCACAAAATACACTGGAGTGACCAATATAGCCAATATCCTGGCAGAAAGGTTCAGTGCAAACTTCACTCCCTCTCACCCCCAAAAGAGCCCATAACTATACCAGAAGAATGTAGTGCTCCTGAAATCACAGACACTCAGGTTAAAACAGCCCTCTCCAAAGCCAAAAACATAGCATCAATGGGACCAGATGGTGTCCCAGGCTGCATGCTACACAATCTCAAAGATGAACGAACCCCTCATCTAAACACACTGTTTAAACTCAGCCTCTGCACAGGCAACATGCCCACAGAGTGGCGCACAGCAACGGTTATTCCGCTCCACAAAGGTGGAGCCACAATGGACCCCGGGAACTATCACCCTATAAACCTGACTAGCTTGGTCTGCAAAGCTATGGAGTGCATCATCATGGATCTCATTAACAGAGACAGTGGGAACCTCCAAACACTGGACCCTACCCAGTTCGGCTTTGTTAAGGGCAGATCATGCATCCTAAACCTGGTGGACTTCTTTAAGACAGTTACCAAGGCTATAGATGAGGGAAATGTGGTCCACACAGCCTACCTAGACCTCTCAAAGGCCTTCAACACCATTTCCCACTCAGGTATTATAGACAAGCTCACCAGCCTGAACATACATCCCTATGTCACGAGATGGGTTGCCAACTGGCTCACGGACAGAACCTACATGGTAAGAGTTGCGGGAGCTAGGTCTGACTCTAAACCAATTACAAGTGGTGTTCCCCACAGCTCAGTCCTAGGACCACTCCTGTTCGGCATATACTTCTCAGAGGTACAGGAAAGCACAGGAGGACTATGGCTGACCAAGTTCGCAGATGACTGCAAACTAGGGGCTATAATTGACTCTCCAGCTGACACAGACATCCTGCAAAAGGGTCTCACTGAGACAGATACCTGGTGTCAAAACCATGGCCTCAAGCTAAGTGCCAAAAAGTGCATAGTCATCCCCTTTGGAAGAAACAAAGCTCCCACAAACTACCACATAGATGGTAGCCCCCTAAATATGAAAGACATAATAAGGGATCTGAGGACCCAAGTAGATAGTAACCTCTCCTTTGATAATCACATTACCAAAGTGGTTAGAAAATCCTTCTATGTGGCCCACCTAATCATAAAAGGGTTTGCATCCAGATTGAAAGAGGTCATTGGGCCCCTCTACGCATCACTCATCAGACCCATCATAGAGTACAATGCACCATTTGGGCTGTACCTTACAAAACACCTGCAACAACTGGAAAGACCACAGAAGTACCTCACCAATAGGATCACTGGCCTGAAGCAGATCCCCTATGCAGCTTGAATGAAGAAACTCCAGCTATACTCAGTTGCATACCGCCTACTCAGAGGTGATCTCTGCCTGACATACAAGACCATGTCCAACCCAGAATTGATGGACATGCTCCACCTAAAGAAAACCATATCCCCTTGAGCCACACACTCCAGCAATCTAAACCTCACCACAACAATAAATAGGACATGCTGGAGGGATAGATTCCTGTCCCAGAGACTTCCCATGCTCTGGAACAAGATTCCAATCTACATTAGGCAGAGCTCCTCGCTAACCCTCTTCAAGAGAAACCTTGACGAGTGGATGGGGAAACAGAAAGTTTACCCCAAGGATCACTTCAATGGTTCTGCTGGACAGAGGCACAGGGAACTAATATAAGGGGGCGGCGAAAGCCAACACATTCTGGCCAGTGTTATAAATGCCTTCGGGCAGATAGCCTAGTACCTACCTATGAACCTATGAACAACCAAATGTGTGAGCTGGGTGTACTTAGTAAAGTGTCAGTAGCTGTTATTTGAGGTTGGGAGCTGTCTATAGATAAAAGTAACTTTTCTTCATCCTCTGCTCATCATATTTTAAACAGTCATTAATTGGACTTTGAGGACTAGAGTACACTTGGTAAAGTAATTTGGAATGCTTCACAGTGGAACTGGCAACTGTGAATTTGTGAGAATCAAACTTGAAATATATCATTGTGGCCATTATTTATTTATTTATTTATTTATTTATTTATACAGTCAGACAGCTGATATGTACACAGTTAATGATATGGTGTTGATTGCTGGATATGTGGGTCTCTGTAGATAAAAATAACTAACCCTGCCGTTATGCAAAGTTAATCATAGTTTGATTTTACAGGACTAGTGTACATTTATGTAAATCAATGTGGAATACTATGTTGTTATTATTTTTATCACAAGCAGGCATCTGACGTGTACACAGTAAATGTGGCTATAATTGATGAGTGTAGCCACTGGTGAATTATAACGACAGCAGTCTGAGTGGTCTTTTATAGCTGAAATGTTTGAAAATGGGTAGTATTTTTAATAATGGTTTTGCTTCACTTCTTTTGAATAAAATGCTTAAGACAACAGATTTAAAACCCACTCGGGTGTACATTCAAAATATATATATATATATATATATATATATATATATATATATATATATATATATATATGTGTGTGTGTGTGTGTGTGTGTGTGTGTGTGTGTGTGTGTGTGTGTGTGTGTGTGTGTGTGTGTGTGTGTGTGTGTGTGTGTGTGTGTGTGTGTGTGTGTGTGCGTGTGAAGGGTCTATATCACTTTGTTGAAACCCAGCTTCAGTGAACGGCCATTCATCAAACACAAATCAGCAAACAGCCATTCATCAAATATTCACATCAGCAAACGTGTTTCCAATGAAAGTGAGTTGCTCAACATACCGAGTGACAAACTGCAGTATATAAAACACATCCCTACACCCCCAATGTGGAGGGCTGTGCCCCCCATAACCCCCTACTTATATATACCAACTCTGAGATTGCAAAGTAAAGGACAAATTTCCCTATGTTGGCTAATTTACTCACTTCCCTGGAAAAACATTCATTGATCTGTGTTCAATGAATGGCTGTTCCCTTTAGTTGGGTTTTGACAAAATGATATAGATCCATGTGTTGGGGGTATAGGTGGTCCATTACTGGAAAACTGTCCATGGCTCAATGTGCACTTATATCCACATTGGCCTACAACTATTTAATTTTAGGATCATTCATCATCCAGAACATATCTGCATGAATGTAGATAGCTTGTCACAAACCTAGGATCATTGGACCATAGGAGGTTACGAGGCTATTGGCCCTGGGGCCCTTATAAGCCTAGCCAGGAGTTTAGCCCATGTTTAGACAAGTCAGCACCCAGAGCCCCTGTCCAGAAGGGACAAAGGTGGAATCAAGAGGTATATTTTCCTTTTTCCCATCCAGTTATCCAGGTTACTCTTAAAAAGGAATAATAAGGTACTTTGCTTGATGTGGAGAGGGAGTCGCTTCCACAGACACAAATCTGTACTGCTAACAAGTCCTACTGATATCACAGACCAGGTTGAGGTCACGCTTATATGTTGCTCGAGTGGAGCTTGACTTGTGGATATGCAGCATCAAGGTGGGGTCTGAGATTGCTTTGTATGCCAGACAGAGGTCACCGCTGAGGAGTCTGTATGGAACTGAGTTGAGGGACAGGGCTTTTAGCCAATCTGTGTAGGGTAGGTGTTTGAGGCCCTGGATTCTCCTGGTGAGGAACCTCTGTGGTTTCTCCAGCTGCTGCATGTGCTTTGTGAGGTACATGCCAAAGAGGGAATTGTACTCAATAATGGACCTTATAAGGGAAGAGTACAAGGATGTTATGACCTCTTTGTCCCTGGATGAGATATCCTTACTTATGAGGTGGGCCATGTAGAAAGCTTTCTGTACTACGGAAGCAACATGGTGGTCAAAATTCAGGTTGCTATCAACTTGGGTACCCAAATCCCTCACTACTGATTGTGTACTTAGGATGTTGTTATTAATGTGATAGTATGTGGGGATGTCACTCTCCCCAAAGGGGATGATGCATTTTTTGGCATTCAGCTTGAGGCCATGTTTCTGGCACCAGTAATTTGTTTGGGTGAGACCCTCTTGGAGGACGTCCACATCACTTGGGGAATTGATGACTGTTCCCAGCTTGCAGTCATCTGCAAACGTGGTCAGCCATAACCCACTGGTTTTGGCCTGCACCTCAGAGAAGTATATCTCAAATAAGAGAGGTCCCAAGACCGATCCCTGGGAACTTGAACTTCCTCTGCTGAATCTAGATGGGGGCCAATGTAGTGTGCTGGCTATGCCTGTATTGCATACAGTGAAAGTTTACACTAAAACAAGAGTTACTTTTAAGAAAGAGTATGTTGGTAAGGGAAAGTATAGCATTTTTCTGCAAGCAGACAAGGGGGCTCCTTGGAAACCAGGATGCAGGTAGCTGAATGCAGAGAACAAACTACTTATTGCTGCTAGGGTATGGCAGGTTCTTGAGGGAGAAAACAGCTAGAAGGAGTCTCCATGGGCTGGAAAGGTGTCTTGTTGACTGAAAGGTATTATTCAAAGCAATGGTAGAGGAAATGTTATCCTGTGTTTGAAAAGCTGTTCTGTTGGGTGAGGAAAATTGAGTTACCTATGGGATAAGTTCTTCTGAAAGATGGCTGGACTAGAATGAGCAATGATTTCTGTTAGTATTGAAATGATTTTGAAAATCAGAATGACTGTCAGAAATCAGTAAAGTTAACAAAGGAAATTTCTGCATTTAGTACTTGGAGTGTTGGCTTACTGGAAGAACTCATCACGAGTTATGTGTTCTATGATTTGTGTTGTTTCCCAACTGAAGTGAATAATATTCATATATACAAACATGAGCTTTGAAATCGTTTCAAGTGGAATTCTGTTGGACCAATTTATTTATTTTTTATTACCTGCTAAACAAAGTTACAAATTTCTGGTGGCTGTGGTGGTGCACCGGTTAGCATTGCTGCCTCACAGCAACAGGTTCTCCAGTTCGATCCTCAGCTGGGGTGCCTTCTGTGAGGAGTCTGTATGTCCTCCCTGTGGTCGCGTGGGTTTCGTCCGGGTGCTCCGGTTTCCTCCCAAAGACATGCTGTAGGTGGACTGGACACTCTAAATTGGCCCTAGGTGTGAGTGCGTGCAGGTGTGTGCCTTCTGTGGATGGTTGGATGCTGGGCTGGCAACTCAACATCGTAAAAACTCCACTGCCAATCATGAGCAGATGGGTTATCCGCTGTGGCAACCCCTAACTGGGAAAAGCCGGAAGAAGAAGGTTATATTTATTCTGGAAAGACCATGATATAGGTGGTTAAGTTTCCAAAATGCTGAAGTATATGACATGTATTTTACATATTTCTTTAAACAAAGAAAAATATATAGTCTCTTTCTGAACCTTTTTTTTTCATTCGCTTCCTAATTATGCTATTATGTTCTTCTGTTATAGTGGGATCAGCAGATTTTGACAAATGAGATGGTAATTGTTTCAGAAATTGCTTCCTTTTTCTGAAACAAAAAAAAAATTGTCTGTTTGCTCTGTACGTTCATTTAGAAGTAAATTAATCAGCAGCATTTGCAAAATGCTTTCTACTTTAGCTGTTAGGTAATGACTGAATTGTATAACATTATAAAAAGGATGACAAATTAATGCTCTGAATCTTGCAGTTAGTAGATGTTATTGTAACTCATGTACACAAACTCAAAATAGTATCTGCTTACAATATTATTTATGTACTTCAGCTGGGTTTTAAGGGTTTTTACCTCTTATGAACATTGCAGATTTACAGTAGCTTAAAATATTTATTACTCTGTTTACAACTGAGAGCTGAGCAGCATAAACAGCAGGTGTCCAGAAGCCATTTGTTCTCATGCTTAGTACCAAGATGTTTACATGTGAGTTCATGAAGGATGACCAAATTACTTTATCACTACTGCCATCTTAAATAAAAAATGGGGACAAGTGGCAAAAAATGTGAAGCAATTTTGTAAATGCAGAATTCCAAATATAAATTATATTGGGAAATAGGCAGGAAACTATTACAAATCATATTAATTTGTATTGTATGTGCATGAGAAATTAGTCTGTTTATAAACAAATTCAATAGACACTTTAGTATAGTTATGATTATGCAGACACAGTAGAAATATTCTGTCCTCATTGGTGTTGCTATTTGTTTTCCAAAAATGGCTTCTCTGCAGAGCTTTGTTTTTCACAGATTGCATGATGAATGTCATAAGCTACTGTCCCTGCTCTGTAAATTTACATTTTTTCACTGAGAAATGTCAGGTCTGGCAGATGGGAACATAATTATTATCCCAACACCTTCAAACAATAACACACTGCGAATGCAGGTCACTTATTCAACAGGATATGGAAAAGGCCCACTGGAGCAGCAACAATGACAGAATGTTTGCATTATAAATGGAGACTTGAATTTGTGCAAATATGTACCAGAAATGAAAATGTTGTGTAATATTAAATGGAAGTTATCCCTACATTAGAGAAACAATGCTCAAAATCCAGGCTCCTCTAAGTCACAGAGGCAGTATATAAAAGAAAAAAGTCAGTTTGGGGTGTAAAACATAGATTTGTTCATTTCCTCATAAACTTTTTAAGAACAGTTTCCCTTTATTTTTATGAGTTAGTTTCTTAAACCTCAGTCTTACTGATGTTATTGTTGACATGTTTCTTTATGGGTAGTTTTTTTTGTCAAAACATTAACCCTGTGCTTTTTGTTTTTAGCACGCAGTATGGGGAATATTGTTTGCAGAAAACTTAAACTGCAATATAAGCAGTTTACCTTTCACTTTCATACTGTTATTTTATTATCATTAATATGAAGTGTTAGTGAAATAAATATCTGCAAGAGTATGACAAAAGGAGGTTCTGCCAGTACAGCTAGCTAGAATGTTGTAAATAATTATGTCATTCTATTTATTTTTTATTATTTATTTTACATTTGTTTACTGGGAAAGTCCGACTGGACACAGATCCTTTTTCAGCAGAGGGCTGGGGATACATCAATCAGGAAGAAACATACAAAATATAATCCATGAATATCAAGCAGTACATAGTAAACAGCTCCACATAACATATATCAGTCAAGAAGAAACACAGAACTCATAATAACGTGGTATATAGTAAAAACAATATACATACATAATACTATTGCTAGGATTACTATAGAAATCATGCATTGAAAATGAGTCACTCATATCAATAATTTAAATGGGATTAATAGAGATTTCACTCATTGTGACAGTGTCAGATGTTGAAGGCAGTCAAATTATTACTAGGTAAAAAAGGTGAAGCAACATAACAGAGTCCTGAGCACTATGAATGTGAACATAGAAAATAAATTATTAGATTCAAAGATGGCTGCCATTCTGTAGACACTGAATATCTGCAGCTCTTCAAATTTCCCGAATAAAGCTAACCCTGAGGATATACCATAAGTTCTTTTTACATAAATTTTGGTTAAAAATAAAAGTAATACAGCCGATTGTCGCTTGAGAGGTGAAAGAACATAAAGAAATAAAAGGAACTAGCAGGATTAAAACTGATTGACTGGCTCTGAATAGAGAACTAACAAAGGAACTGTCTGATCAACAGTGTGGTTACTTATTATTCAGCTACAACAAGTACTGCAATTCCGGATAGTGTCGAAAGAAGATAAAAGCATGGAAACAGTAACAACAAAAACTAAATTATCAGATCTACAATCACCAGAAAAAGATTTAACTTCGAAAAGACAAAAGATTCTAAAACATCAGGAACTATCAAAGCCAGGAACGAAACAGAAATCAGATCAGCTGGCTAATATGGAGGATATTAAAACTGCTTTATTACCCATACAAGAAGCCTTGAAAGAACTGTCTAACCAGGTACAAACTTTTGGGACTACATGCAGCCAAATTCCAGAAAGAATGGATAGAACAGAAACCAGAATAGCTGAGAATGAAGACAAAATAACATTGCTTACTATGAAAACAGACAGGCATGACTCAGATATACAGTTGATGCAGGATAAAATTCTGAATCTAGAGGCATGTTCCAGGAGGAATAATATAATAATCAGAGGGATACCAGAAACAGTACAATATAATGATTTAATTCCAACTATCACACAAATATTTGCAACGCTGCTCAAGGACTCTGATGTGGCTAAACAAATAGTTATAGAGAGAGCACATAGAGCTCTGAGAGAAGCTCAAGCCTCAAATATACCTAGACCAGTTTATGTGAAAATATTTAATTACCAAGATGTGAATAATATAATATTGTAATCACAAAATGAGAGAAACCCAACGATGAAAACAACACGAACAGTGCTGGAGGATCGACAGCTTGTACAGAAGAAGCACAAATTTATTGGAACGAAGCAAAGTAAACAAAGTAAACAAAGTATCAGGGTTAAGCGCTTTCATCTGCAACACAGACTTCTTCAGAACCCCGAACAACAAATGATCCATCATTTAAAAAACCTTTGTGGTGCCAAAATTTAGTTAATTAAAATAAATTGAAGAACACAATTTAAAGCAACACATCCTATAGAATACTCCTGATGTTCTATATATCATATTGCAAAAAATCGCAAAAATCACGAAGGTTTTTAACGTGAAAAAAACATTAGTTTGTAAAAAGTTCCATTACATACCAAACATATCCTACATCTCATAAAATGTATAATATATAAATACCAATAAAAATGCCAATAGAAATAGATGTGAAAATCAAAATAAATTAAATTAAATTAAGTTAATACAATTTGATGCAAAAATCTATCATATGGTATGTATAATCATGAAAAATCTATCATGTAATATATATATCATCATAAAAAAGTTATGAAAAGTATACAAATGGAAATATCCATAAACCATTTTTAAAAAAACATTTTAAAAATTATGAAAGTTGAATCCTGAGGGTGAAATACTGAAATGTAAGGAGAATGTATACATATGTGTATAGTGAATATACATAACTCCCTTATCAAATATACTAAAATAATACTGGAATATGATAGAAGAAAATACATAAAATTTTGATGGAAAACGTTGAAAATTATATTATGTATGAAATGTGTGAAAAAATGTGATATAAATAGTGATATTAATATATAAATATATAAATGTATGGATGTGTGAATATATAAATGAATAAATGGATGTAAAAATGTATAAGTATATGAAGGTGAGTATATAAATAAATAAATAAATAAATAAATATAAATATAGAAATGTGTGTACAGATGAATATATGGATTGATGGATTGTATATAAATGTTAAAAATATATAAAAATATAAAAATATGTAAGTTGATGTAAATTGAAAAATTGAAAAATCGAAAAATCTAACCACAAGCCCACTGAAGGAAGGGCTTGATACTGATAAAATCGTTAATACCAGGGAAACGGGTGGCGTCTGTTAAAATCTGCCACCTGGCTTCCTTCATGGCAAGAAGTACTTTCCAATTGCCCCCAAAGGGTGAAGCCTCCACTTTGTCAATAATAGAAAATTTAAACATATGTGTACCACCATGGGTGGAAATGTGTCTTGAAAGTGCATTCTTAGGGTCTCCTGTTTTAATCTTGTAAAAGGTGTTCATAAATACGTTTTTTCAGTTGCCTCTCTGTTTTCCCTATGTAGAAGGCGGGACATACCGTACATATAGCAATGTACACTACCTTGGATGTGTTACAATTTCCAACCACACCTTTCACATAGGTCCTATTGACGTCAGCCAACCTCGCCCCTTCACCTTCCCTAATGGCATCACATTGCCTACAATGTCCACATTTCCTAGTCCCACCCCGTATTGGTTTGGTACAAGTCCTAGTCTCGAGAATGTTATTAATATTGGGTCCTGTCTTAAAAACAAAATCTGGTCTCATTCCAAAAATGTCCTCCAAGTCCTTGTCAATACAAATGGACCTCCAGTGCTCACTGATAATGTTTTTAATCAGATGGGCAAAGGGAGAATAGGTCAACACACACACTTTTTGCCGGTTTCCAGAATTGGATGAATGATTATTACTGTGTAGGCAACCAACACCCAAAATTGGGGTGTACTTAACTCCCCATTCACCTTTAACATACTGAGTAATGTCCTCCAAAAGTGAATTCGGGTATCCCCTGTCGAGAAATACAGATTTAATAAATTCAAGCTCCCTACACATTAGATCCATTTGGGAAGACATACGTGCTGCCCTAATACATTGGCCCTTAAAAACATTTTTAAACACATATCTAGGGTGATTGCTGCTATATTGTAAATAGTCGTTCGAAAAGGTCTCCTTCCTGTGAATACGGGAAACAAACCCTACGTCTGAATGACTGATGAATAAATCCAAGTAAGCAATCCCAATGGGGTCGAAGTGGTGTGTAAACTTCAAAAAATCTGTAGTCTGGTTGATGTATTCAATAAATAGAGGAATCCTATCAGTTGGACCATTCCATAAAATGAATAAGTCATCCAGATATCTGGAATAATAAACAATGTTGGAGAAAAAGAATTCACTGGGAAACAAAAACTTAGTTTCCCACTCCAACATCACGAGGTTGGCAAAGATGGGAGCACAAGAGGCCCCCATCGCCACCCCTCTCTTCTGCATATAAAATTCACCTTCAAATTGAATGAAATTATAATCTAGGACCAAGCCCATCATATCAACCAAAAGACAAATATGGTCCCAACTGAAATCAGAAATGGCCCTCAAACTGTTACTGAAAAATTCCAAACCTGCATCTCTCGGAATGCAGGAAAAGAGGTCGACTACATCAATAGTCAAAAAAACCAATTCCTTCCTCCACAAATCAGGTGTCAATTGACCCAAAAAAGACCAAGAATCCTTAATTAAATGGGGTATCCTTTCAAGGGAGTTATGTATATTCACTATACACATATGTATACATTCTCCTTACATTTCAGTATTTCACCCTCAGGATTCAACTTTCATAATTTTTAAAATGTTTTTTTAAAAATGGTTTATGGATATTTCCATTTGTATACTTTTCATAACTTTTTTATGATGATATATATATTACATGATAGATTTTTCATGATTATACATACCATATGATAGATTTTTGCATCAAATTGTATTAACTTAATTTAATTTAATTTATTTTGATTTTCACATCTATTTCTATTGGCATTTTTATTGGTATTTATATATTATACATTTTATGAGATGTAGGATATGTTTGGTATGTAATGGAACTTTTTACAAACTAATGTTTTTTTCACGTTAAAAACCTTCGTGATTTTTGCGATTTTTTGCAATATGATATATAGAGCATCAGGAGTATTCTATAGGATGTGTTGCTTTAAATTGTGTTCTTTAATTTATTTTAATTAACTAAATTTTGTCGCCACAAAGGTTTTTTAAATGATGGATCATTTGTTGTTCGGGGTTCTGAAGAAGTCTGTGTTGCAGATGAAAGCGCTTAACCCTGATACTTTGTTTACTTTGTTTACTTTGCTTCGTTCCAATAATATAATATTGACTGTCAAAAAAAATGGAGGCTATGTTATGTGGCAAAAATATAAAGTTTCTATGGCACAGGATTTACCATTACAAATAAGACAAGCCAGACAAGCACTCTCTGCTTACTGTAAGTTTCTTATTGAAAGGAATATTAAATTTCAAATGAAATATCCCAATACATTAATTTTTACAGTTGAAGGCTCCAAGTACTCTGTTTCTACAAAAAAGGAAGCAAAAGTTACCTTTTTGAAGATTTTCAAGTCTCTTCCAGCTTCAGAAGCCTGATGTGTTTATCCAGTCTGGCTGCCATGAGGTGCAGGCTTGGATGAAGTATTACTGGGATCCGAGGCTTTATAATCCTTTGTCTGTTTCTAAAAACATCTAGGTCTTCTGTGGTCTGGTTATTTCGTCTATTTTCATTTTTTTTATTGCTCCAGACTGCCTGCGACGAGCTGCTGACTTTTTATGGCTTTCCAGTGTCTCTGAGTGAGTCAACAGGAAATTCCCTTGCTGTTGAAGAGGTCCGACTCTGAAATGATGTCCCAGGAAGTCCGCTCGTTAAATGGGTCCCCCATCGTGAGGCCGAGGACAGGATTAAGGGAACAGAATGCAGCAAATGCATTGGAAAAAAGGCAGAAGCTGTTTTATCAAGATTGGGACATTTTGGACATTTAAAACATGTAAGCTATAATTAGGTCCCTAAAATAGATGGAAATGCATGTAATTATGTCAGCAAGTGAATATAGCAATGTTTAAAATGTGCTTTATAAATGACTGCTTAAAATAATTATAATTTTTAACATATAGTTAGTACATGAAAAATAGATTAATGTGTGCAGCTTTTTTCCTTTCTTTTTCTCTCTCTTTTTTTTTTTTCCTTTTCACTATGTTTGCAGAAATGTCATACTGAATGTGAATGCTACTAACTAGTTTGCTTAATGCTGCATTGATACCATGATATGTTATTGCTGATAATTAGATAATGAGGGCTTGGGATAGGGTATTTAGTAGTTAAATGGACAAAGAGTTGTTGCAATGTTAATGGTAATAATATAGATATTACTATAGTTATAATGCTATAGTTAACATAAAAATAATTTCATTTTATTGCTTTGTTTATTATGAGGACTGTGCTAGGAATTTGTTGTTGTTTATCTTTAGCATTATTAGTCAGTAAAATGACATCTAATGTCTCTTTAACCATATTATCTAATGACAGTATTAACATGGATACACTGGGAATACAAATATTTTCTAATTGTGTCTCAAGTGGCAAATCTGTAGGTGGAATATTCATGTAATTAAGAACATTTACTTGACATATTGAAATAAATAGTTTATACAAGAGGTGTAGGATTATATCAGTGTTTAATAGGGAATGTTTGGGTTAGTCTTTGTAGAAGTAGAAGTAACTTACATAGGTTTTTTGCATGATTCTGATGTTGTATTTTGTAGAATAATCAATAGTTATTTAGTTAAGCTAGTTACCCGTGGAACTTTTAACGTTGCAAGAAACTTATATATGCCCTGGTCCAGGGGAATAGTGGATAGGCACTGATGTGGGACGGGATTGTGGAATTGCTTCCAGACAAAATATAATATACATTTATATTTTAATTTAATACATTTTTCTCACTTTAAGTTACGTTTAACTGGAAAAAAGATCTTAGTATGTGGATAATAGACTCATGGAACATTAAAGGGCTCCAGAACATGAAAAAAAGGAAATTAGTGCTACATTTACTGCTTCAGACAAAGGCATATTTTATCTTATTGCAAGAAACACACTTGACTAATGACCAATGGGCAGAGATTAAGAGTAAGAAATGGATTAGGGAGGTAATAGCTTCAGAAGGGACAACTAATAGTGCAGGGGTAGCTATTATTATTAAAACCCAATGTCAAGAGAAAATAATAGATACTAAAACAGATAGTGAAGGAAGATGGTGCTATGTGATATTCTCATCTATTCTCTATGATAAACCTATTTTACTTCTTAATATATATGCACCATGCACCAACCAACAATCTTTTATAGCATCACTGTATTTTATCCTTAATCAATATAATAATTATTATATAATATTAGGAGGGGATTGGAATATGTATCAAGACCCCAAAAGGGATAAATCAAGTTCACTGAGGACGGTAAATAATCAAGCAGTAATAACATTAAAGGAACTTAAACAAGATTTTAAATTATATGATCCCTTCATATATACAAATAATCAAATAAACACAACTAACTTTACATTTTTCTGGAGTTGCCATAAAATGTGGTCTAGGATTGATTTCTTTTTGATTTCAGAAGTACTAATTAATTTAGAGCCCAGTGTAGTTATACAAGCTAGATATATATCAGATCATTCCAGAATTACACTAACTTTCAAAAAAGATATTAGGAATATTGGAATGAATAGAGGGTATAATTGGTCCTTGAATCCGAATTTGTTAAATAAAAAAGAAATAATTCTCGAAATTCAACAGACTCTTAACCTATTACTAGTTAATCTCCCCAAACAGAGACATCCAACTGATATAGAATGGGCGGCAACCAAAGCATAAGTGAGGGGAATTTTTATTCAAAAAGCTACATATTTTAAAAAACTGCAAAATAGAGACATACAAGATTTGGAGACTAAAATTAAGTTATTAGACCAAGACTTACATAGGAATTATAACAAACAAACTGAATTGGAATTACTAAAATGTCAAAAAGATATGTTCTTCCTTCAGAATAGTAAATTATCATTTTATGAGCAAAAAACATTGGTAAAATATGTTAATCATATTCAGACCCCATCAAAAGCATTGGCACGTATAATTAATCAGTCAAAAGTGCCCTCTCAAATTACTTAAATACATTTTAATAATAAAAGATATACTAATACAGAAGAAATTATGAATATTTTTGAATCAATATTCTCTCAAATGTATGGTGATCATCAGGAATTAAATACAAGTAAGACTATTAGTGATTTTCTTCAGAAGATTATCTTTCCGAGAATTGGGGATGAATATCAGGTGGACTTAATTAAGCCAATTTCCTCTGAGGAGATAAGAGATATAATTAATAATCTGAAACCACATAAAGCTCCAGGACCAGATGGTCTAACTGCAGAGTTCTATAAAACTTTTGGTGATATTTTAAGTAAAATACTTCATTATGCATTTAACTACATAATTAATAATAAAATTAATGACCTTCATTTTAATGCTTCAAAAACAATTCTCATACCCAAAGAAAAGGCAGATATTCAAAATCCAGACAATTATAGGCCCATTTCACTTTTAAATATAGACATGAAAATTATGACCTCTATTTTAGCTAATAGATTGAAAAAGGTAATAAATTTAATAATATCTAATTAACAAGCCGGCTTCATGAATGGTAGACAAACAACTGATAATACCCTATCTCTTCAAACATTAATTTCTTATGCCAGTCAAAGAAATCTGAATATTTATGCACTTATAATTGATGCACAGAAAGCATTTGATAGAGTTAATCTAAAATTCTTATTTGATATTTTAACATACTTTAATATACCTCAAGACTTTATTCTAACATTAAAAAAACTTTATAATAACCCTTATACAACTCTATATATCAATAAGAATTTTTCTAAAAGAATGCAAATTAAAAATGGAACACATCAGGGTTGTCCACTATCTCCTATGTTATTCAATTTATATTTAGAACCATTATTTTTACATATAAAGCAAAATATATATCATAATGCTCCAATAATTTATGGTACCAAGATATCCATGGCTGCTTTTGCTGATGATCTAAATATTTATTGTACGACACCTATATCAGATACTAAGAAAATCTTGAAAGCAGTGGAAGAATTTGCAGAGATTTCTAATTATAAAATAAATCTTAGAAAAAGTAAGTTATTTCCTCTAAAAACACCTAAACCCTTTTCGCTTTTACCATTTGTAGGTCAACTAAAATCGGAAGAAAAAATAAAGTATTTGGGTATTGTCTTTTCCACAAATAATACAGATTTCCTAATGAATAACGTTAAGTTGACCTGGAATCATATATTGTCTGATCTAAAAAGATGGAATAATTTGAAATTACCAACAATGGCCAAAGTCTCAATCATTAAAATGAACGTACTCCCTAAAATGTTAAATATCTTTTGAGCGTCTCAAGTCTCAATTTCCAAGAAATTCTTTCAACAAATTCACACAGAATTAGCTAAATTTGTATGGGAGCCTAAGAAAACCAGAATAGCTTATGAGAAATTGATGATTCCGAAGGTTAAGGGAGGTTTAGATTTACCTAACTTTGAGTTATATTATTTAATAATAAACTCTAATAGAATTCTAAGAGTGGCTAATTATGACATATCTAATTATAAATGGTCACCTAATTGGTTAATTCTGAAATATAAACATGTTGTTAAGTTGGGAATGAATTCTAAGGCATTACCCTTTTTAAAGAAAGAGAATTTTAAATTATATGCCTTGATGGAACACATTAGAACATATATAATATCGGTACAAAATCTGTTTCAATCTTTGGATCTTTTACAATATATGATGACTCTTCAACCTTTTCATAAGAATCAACCTGAAAATCAATAATCAATTGATAGACCTTAAAAGATTTCCACAAATAATTAATGTAACTTTACTGGATCTATACCCTTATATTGGTATATCAGTACATGATATATTAAAAGAGATGAACCTTCCTAAATCTTATTTAATTATAATTCGACAATTAAAGGATCTTTCCATAAATTATTTTAATGACTTTGGAATTAAAGAAGAAGATTTGACCAAGTGTTTAAGTTTATGGCAAACTCTGATGCAAGATTTTAAATATATAACATCTACATACAACTTAATAAAAGAATTGAAATACAAGAATCAAATACTCTTCGCAAATTACTGGAAGGAGAAAATACCATTGATTGAGGACAATAAAATATTAAAAGCTATTAACCTAACCTTAAAAGCAGTATCTCTCCAAAAATTGTTATTTACGCAACTGATGATTTTTAATAATGCCTATTATACTCGTCTTAGAATACATAAATTTGACTCTAAAAATTCACCTAAATGTCCATATTGCACTGATCAAACAGCGGATCTTTTACACATGTTCTGGAGCTGTAAATGTATATTTAAACTTTGGAATTCTTTAAAAATTCAATTACAAAAAATGGGTTATCAACAATCTACACTTTCCTGGGAATTTATGATTCTACATATCCCGCTGAACGATTTGGATAAATCCCAATTGATAATACTTACAAATATTTTTTTATTAATGAAGTTATACATAGCTACAAACTGGTTGAATCCAGTGCAGACTTCATGGGAAAATTTTAAAAGTGTAGCAATAAAACATATTTTAGCACATAAATTATTAATTAAGGATCACAAGAAAAACATAAATAATCCAAAAATTTGGGAGAAAATCTTTAATATTGTATTGGCATAATGATCAAATTATATTGTTCCTCTGGGTGTACATATTAAAGTCGGAAACGTTATCAATAACCTGTATACTGATACTAGATCTCTTAATACCTTGTCAAGAATTTTATCTTAATGTATAAAGATTTTAGTTATCTGTTGGAAGCATTCATGTAGATAATGTATATATAGTGTAGTAGTGTGATTATAGGTTTACTTTTGATATTGCTGTATTTTATTTTGTGTAGTGTATTATTGTATTAACAACTGAAAATAATAAAGATTTATTATTGAAAAAAAAAAGAAAATAAATTATTAGTGAGCATACTGACTAGGGGGGCAAATTAAAGCAGAGATTATTGGATCAATACAGGAATACAGAAGGGTCGGTTCTGTAGACATTGCATGATTTTGTAAAAGGCCTGTTGGTTTAAGATGGAAAATAGATTGTGAAGTTGATGTTTACCCTGGGGAGTCACAAGAGCATAACCAGTTGTTCATATAGTGTGTTTTGAGGAGTTTTTTAAATTGTGTATTAGAGCTATTAGATGTCAGGTGGCTTTGTAGAGTATTCCAAGCTTTAGAAATAGAGTAACCAAAGAGAGATTTCCCAGCATCATTATTGTATTTAATGTCATCTAGGAGGTTTTAGTTACTAGAGCCTAAGGTTTTTGTTGTAGTATAAGGTAGTATTAGATTTTAGAGTGCTGTGATTTTGTCAGGGTAGTAGTATAACTTGTGTGCAAATGACAATTGATCGAGTTTCAGTAGCTGAGGCAGCTCAAGCCAGTTTAGTTGTTTGAGAGCTACACAGTGTTGGGTCCTATGGGGGTCTTAGTAGCAAATCTAGCAATCTTGTTATAATAAGATTCTAATTTGTTTAAGTCAGCTTTGCGAAGGTTAGTTAGAAATGGGGATGTGTAGAGGAGGGTAGATAAGAGATGTGTCCTAGCTGTTGTGGCTTTAGTGTGTTTAGTGAGAAATTTCTTGTTTCAATAGAGGAGTCCTAGTTTATTGTGAACTTTCTTGATAGATTGGGATATGTTAATGTCAAATCTTAGGCTGTCTATTTTGACTCCTTACAGTTTTGTGTGGGTGGTTGGGGTTTGTTACTGGACATGATGATAAAGTTGTCACTGGGGGAGATCTACATGGGCTAAAAGAAGTAGTTTTGTTTATTTTGGGTTAAGAATAAGCTTGGAGTTAGTGAGCCATGTCTCGGCTGATAAAAAACTGTTTAGGGTTAGGGAGTGAAGGTCATCTAATGTGGTGGTGGCACATATGAGGGTGGTGTCATCTGCATATTGTACTACTGAGGCATTGGATGTGACTGTCAAACTAATTTATATAAGATGCTTGTGTTATAAATGTATTAGAACAGTATGTCATGTGTATATCAAACTACTCTGTACAGATGTTTATGTTGAAAGGGTATTTTGTAAAAGTGTTATGTTTAAAATGTATCCACAGTGTGCCCTACTAGAAGAGAACAGAAATATACATGCACTATTGTAACTGTTTAAATGTATATATTTTAACAGAGGAAAGTGGGATACAGGAGGTTAACCTCAGTCCAGCAAACTAGAAAAATATCTGAAATTAAATTACTTTATAGGATGCAATAAAGAGACTATCGTTCAAGTTTTCAATGCAGCTAAAGACACAAGGTCTGTACTAGGAAGCTTTCTGTATTGTTCTTGGAGTGAACTAATTGCTACTTTTGAAGCATGAAAGAATGCAATTGTTTTATGAATTCCAGATTGCCAAAGATCTTAGGAAAAGTCCTTGTTTGTATATTTTTGCAGGTAGATCATAAATGCTACCAGCTTCTAGCAATGGGGGTTTTGGCCTGGAAACTAGAAGTCAGATGACCAGAAATGATGCCATTCTGCAGCTATCCCAAGAGTAATATTTTAGATATTAATTTGAGAAGTCTCTTAGTGAAACAGTGCTTTCTGCATTCTATCTTGGACCTGTCAACAACAATAAGAACCGTTCATCACATCTGCCTTGCTCTATTAGTAAGTTCTTAGGTTATAGTATAATTGTCTTTGATTCAGTCAGGAATATAATGCGATAGACATTAAGACTCCCACAAAATCTGATAAAGTATGCGTAGGAGAGGTAAACTCATCTGAGGTAAATGCGTTTTATAATATTTTCAGAACAAAAAAGAAATGCAGCATCATTACAAAATCTGTAATCTGTTTCCAATACAGCATTGAGAAAGTACACAGTGTAAATCTGTTTGTATAAGAGTAATGTTGTTATTTAAATAAAATGTATACTGACTTCAAAGAGATACACATAGCAGACCCTTGTTTTTATTTATGTATATTTTTCCCATAAGCCCACCACCTTCTTTTGAAGGCTACTGTCACAAATAGACTGCAACATCCAACAGAGATAAGTGATTATGAAATATGGATGCTTACTTTTGAAATCAAAATCAAACAGGCAATAAGCAACATTAGGCTCTTGAAATGGGGAAGTCCTCTAAAACATTAGTGTAGTAACTAAATTGTTTCCACTTGTTGCCTAATTCTAGTACACACATTTGCATAGTATTGCAAGTGCTGGTCTCTTAAAAGTTCAAAGTTCAGCTGTGGGAACTTCATTTAGTCCTTGCCTTACTGTTTGCTAGTAGGTTCATAGGTTCATAGGTAGGTACTAGGCTATCATCCCAAGGGCCTACACAAGCCTAGCCATAACAATTCCTTGGCTATTTCTTCCCACAGTATTTACTTCCCTGGACCCCTGTCTAGAAGGGTGACTGATGTGATCCCGGGGTGAATTTCCTATCTCCCATCCAATCATCAAGGTTCCTTTTGAAGAGGATCAAAAAACCGCTCTACTTGACATGTATGGGCAGTCTATTCCAGAGTCTGGGGAGTCTCTGGGTAAGGAACCTATCCCTCCAGCATGTTTTGTTCATTGTGATGACAAGGTTTAGATCCCTGGAGCGTGTCTCTGAGGGATTGGGATTTCTTTAAGTGTAGGATGTACAACAGCTTTGGGTTTGACATGGCCTTGTATGTTAAGCAGAGATTGCCTCTGAGTAGACAATATGCGACAGAGTATAGGTGGAGTTTTTTTCGATGGTCAGCATAGGGCATCTGTTTTAGGCCTGTAATTCTTTTAGTCAGGTATTTCTGCTGCCTTTCCAGTTGTTGCAGATGTCTTGAGAGGTACATACCAAATGGGGCATTGTATTCTATAATGGGTCTAATGAAGGATGAGTACAGTGGGACAATGACCTCTTTTTTTCTGGATGAAAAGCCCTTAGTGATGAGATGTGCCACATAGAATGATTTCCCGACTGTTGTGGCGATGTGGTTATTGAAGGTGAGACCACTGTCCACCTGTGTCCCTAAGTCTCTTATCACACTTTCGGTGTTTAGTGTACTGCCACCTATGTGGTAATTCACAGGAATATGTTTTTCCCCAAAGGGGATAACTATACATTTCTTGGCATTGAGCTTGAGCCCATGGCTCTGGCAGAAAGCACTTGTTTCTGTAAGGCCCTTTTGTAGAATATCCACATCATTTGGGGATTCAGTAATGGCTCCCAGTTTGCAGTCATCTGCGAACTTTTTGTTAGCCAGAGTCCCTTAGTGTTGGCTTGTACTTCAGAGAAGTAGATGCCAAACAAGAGCAGTCCCAGGACTGAACCCTGAGGTACTCCACTTGTCACTTGTCTGGAGCTGGATTTGGAGTCGGCTATTTTTATAGTGTGGGTTCTGTCAGTAAGCCAGTTGGCAACCCATCAAGTGACATAGGGATTAATGCCCAGCTTAGTAAGTTTATCTATGATTCCAGAGTAGGGGATGGTGTTGAAGGCTTTGGTGAGACCCAGATAGGCTGTGTGGATCACCTTACCCTTGTCCACGGCTCTGGAGACTGTTTAGAAGAAGTCAATCAGGTTCTGGAGACAAGACCGGCCCTTCATGAACCCAAACTGTGTGGGTTCCAGTGTTTGAAGGTTGCCAATGTCTTTGTTTATAAGTTCCATGATAATATGTTCCATAGCCTTGCAGATCAGGCTCATCAGACTGATGGGGTGGTAGTTCCCAGGATCCAAAGTGGATCCCCCCTTGTGGAGTGAGGTAACTGTAGCTGTGTGCCACTCAGTGAGCAAGAAGCCTGAGGTGAGGCTATGATTAAACAAGACACTTAGGTGAGGTGCCAGCTCATTTTGTAGTTCATGTAGTACACAGCCTGGGATGTCATCTGGTCCCATGGATGCTGTATTCTTAGCTTTGGAGAGTGTGTTTTTTACCTGTGTGGCCATTATTACCAGAATTTTGCAATCTTTCCATATTTTTTTGGGGTTGAGAGGGGGGTGAAGTTTGCACTGAATCGATCTGCCAGGATATTGGCAATATCCTTGGAATCAGTATATTTAATGCCATTATGTTGTAGCTCAGAGCAGATCTGAGCATTGCCATTTAGATTCTTGACATAGCTATAGGATGCCTTGTGGTTGTCTTTGAAATCTTTGGCAATTTCATTTTTGTAACTAGCTTTGGAGGATTTTATGAGAGATCTCAGCTTCCTACTGAGACTTGTAAGGGAGTTTTTTACATACTGGGATTTTCCTCTTTTCTGCAACAGTTTCTTCCTTTTGTTGTAAAGTTTGTTTATGGCAAGGGACCACCAGATTGGCCTCCTTTTTTTGGAGGAAAGCATCTTGGTTCTATTGGGGATGGCACGATTCATGCATGTGTGGATGTGCTCATACAATACCTTAGTGTAGTATTCAGCAGTCGAACTTTCAGTTCCCGTCTGCATGGGTGTCATGAAGTTTGTCACTTCTGACTTGAGTAGCATGAAGTTGGCTTTGGAGAAGTTTTTTATGGAGGGTTCCTTACTGGGGGGTGGGGTTTGGATGTGGATGTCAAGGGTGATTAGCTTATGGTAAGACCTGTCCAACGAGGGGGTGACCATAGGTGTGGAGCATCGGTTTCCCATGTTGGTAATGACCAGGTCTAGGATATTGGAGCCCCTGGTGGGACTAAGGATTAGTTGATCCAGGGTGTTGGAATTTATGAATTCCAAGAACCATTGGGTAAATGTGTTGGTATACAAGTAGTTTTCCCAGTTAATGGCAGGGTGTTTGGTTGTATCTTAATATTTTTCAGTATGTTTAGAAGGTGTAGTGAGAATCTTGGGGCACGGTGGGGGATCTGTAGCAAGCTACAATTTAAATTGCAGTCTTACCTAGTGTTAGTTGCACCTGGAGAATTTCAGATGCATTGTGTTGGGCAACTAGCCTGGTGTTGTGAATATCCTTGGTGAATATGGACACTCCTCCACCTTTAATGTTTCGGTCCTGGTTTGGTGGCTGAAAAGTGTGGTAAGAGTTGTAGCCTAGTATTGCAGGGGTGCTATCTGGATCCTTGAACCAGGTCTCAGTTACTGCACAGATATCGATGTTCTCCATTTTTAGGAGTGCCTCGAGAGAGTGTATTTTGAGGTTTAGACTTCTAGCACTGAGTAGCATTACCTTCAGATTTTGCATGCTTGTACCTGTTATGGTGGTGCAATGGATTTTATGGACTATGAGTTCATGCCTATAATTTGCCCTGTGGGAGACATTTACAAAAGCTTCATACTCATAAAAGTAAAGAGTAGTTACTCCATAGTGAAACTTCTTCTAGGGATAGCAGCAACAGATAGCTGGTAGCTATTGTTTTTCAAATTGCCTTCTCTCTGTTCAAAGCATTTACTCTGTACTCCCCTATGCAAATTCAAGTCTAAATGTATATATATATATATATATATATATATATATATATATATATATATATATATATATATATATATATAATTTTCAAACTTCATTTTATCATTTTAATTATTTAAGTCAAGAATCTAATTAATCAACGTTATCATCTTGTGGCTGATGTTTTATTTATTTATATGTAGTTATGTGCACAGAATTGGTGAAATGTTATCTGCTGGCCTCCGCCTTTTGAAGAGTAGATGCTTTAACCATCACTACCATATATACAATGGTTTGCTTTTTTGTAGAATGGACAGTGATTTTATTCTTAGTGTGTAAGACTGGTCTAGCCAGTGAGAGTATGTTGCCATAAAGGCAGTAAAAGGGTTTTAGGCACAAGGATCCTCCAAAAGGGTCTCACAGAGATGGATAACTGGTGCCAGAGCCATGGCCTAAAGCTAAATGCCAAAAAGTGCATAGTCATCCCCTTTGGAAAAAACAAAGTGCCCACAAATTTCCACATAGGTGGTAATCCATTAAGTACGGAAGAAGTAATTAGGGACTTGGGGACCCAAGTAGATAGCAATCTCTCCTCTGACAATCACGTTGCCAAAGGGGTTAGAAAGACCTTCTATATAGCCCACCTTATCATGAAAGGGTTCACATCTAGATCAAGAGAGGTCATTGTGCCCCTCTACTCATCACTTATCAGGCCCATAATTGAGTACAATGCCCCGTTAGGGATGTACCTTACCTGACACCTTCAGAAACTGGAAAGACCCCAAAAGTATCTCACCAAGAGGATCAAGGGGCTCAAACAGATACCCTATGCAGTTCGGCTAAAAAAACTCCAGCTCTACTCAGTTGTGTACCACCTACTCAGAGGTGATCTGTGTCTGACGTATAAAGCCATGTCCAACCCAGAATTAATGGACATGCTTCACCTCAGGAAATCTAAATCCCTTAGAGCTATATGCTCCAGGGACCTGAACCTCAGCACAGAAATAAATAGGACATGCTGGAGGGACAGATTCATATCCCAGAGGCTCCCCTCACTCTGGAACAAAATCCCAATCCATGTCAGGCAGAGCCCCTCACTGACCCTCTTCAAGAGAAATCTTGACTAATGGATGGGAGATCATAAGTTTACCCCTGGGATCTCTTCTGTGTCGCTGCTTGACAGAGGTACAGTAAACAAACCTTAAAAGGACTACCTTCTGTGACCTACTATACAGAGGCACAGTCAACTAATCTAAAAGGGTGGTGAAAGCCAAACATACTCTGGCTAGGCTTATAAATGCCCTAGGGCAAATAGCCTAGTATCAACCTATGAACCTATGAACCTATAAAAAAGCATCACCAGCCCCTACTCCAGGAAAACATTTTTATGTGTCTGTGTGTTTATGTTTGTTTAGGCAAAATCATACTGGCCAAGTTTTAGTTACTGTTGTTAAGATAGCAACGGCATGCATTGAGTTGTAAAGATTACAGTGGGAACCAGTGGTTATAATATATGCAGCTGGTCCTGTAAGGCTTATTTCAGTATTGCAGGTGTTGGTTATAAAAATAGGCAACTGTATGCATTTGAAGTGTATTATTAACTCATTCACTCCAATGGAGCTCAGGTAGTTTGCACTGTAACTTCCAATGGGTGGATCCTAACCCTTTTGACAGAATCAAATCATGTCCTCAGATTTCAAACAAATGCTCATTTCTCTGTAACCATAAGGATTATGAAAGAAGTGTAAATGGCAAACTCTTCATCACAAACTGTTTTTATAGCGGTAGTATTCTTTAGGTTCAATGGTCGTAAACAGAATTTTATAAGTCACAGTAAACACCGTAACTATTATATTTGTAATATTTTGTGAACAACTTGCAATATCTCAGCAACCATTCAAGTTACACACATGGTCTGGGATTCAATAAAGCCAAATCGTGGTGTCAGAATAGTGTAGCAGCTTCTGCATGGAATATGGCTGCCGAGTGATCCAGTAAAAAGGGCTGGGGGCATGCACAAGCCTGCCAGCATTATTCTGATATGGACACCACTGAATAATACTAATTACCTCATTTGCTGGTGAAAACCATACAAATGAGGTGAATTACTGATTCAGTAAGCAGGCAGGCATCCGTGTCAGAGCAGGGGGCATAATATCTCAAAGTAAAGCATGTATTATGACTGTTAGGCATGCCAATGGCCAAAAACATGGCCATTGGCATGGGAAACAGTTGTAAAATTATGAAAATCAAAGTTTTTTTTTGGCCAATTTTGGCCGTTTAAGCATAGCGCAGCAGCACACAAATGAGATGAAAGTGCAGAAAATAAGAAAACAATGTAAAAAGACAATTTATGGGAAATACGAATTTTGCTATTATAGTGGGTAGCATGCAGAGCCAAAACAATAACAGGTAACACTGGTAGTTAAGGAGATAGGCTCCGGTGAAGTGGTGTAACAAGGGACTAAGGCAGTGGGGCATGCAAATGAGCTAAGTTGATTGAATAGTAAAATGGGAGACTGTGTCTACCTGCATCTAACTGTGTAGGAGCTATAAATCTGTAGTGTCAGCAGGAGAAGCAGCTGACATGAAAAGGGGGTGTGTCATGCTTAGTGTAAGCACAGTGGAGCTTCACTGCCTCCATTTGTGCTCAGCTAAGCACAGCTAAGCAAGGAATGCTGAGTGTGTTCACGTTCTTGGGAGAGTCCGTGCGTGTGTGTGTGTGTGTGTGTGTGTGTGTGTGTGTGTGTGTGTGTGTGTGTGTGTGTGTGTGTGTGTGTGTGTGTGTGTATGTGAATGTGTCTGGAGAGGTGGTGTTCAACTGGGCCATGCAGAAGAGCTGTGTTTATCTGGTGGTGACAGGCCTGTGATAGGGATGTGTGAGTGTTTGTCTGCACACAATCAAGCCATGTGGATGCCTGGCACAGGGCTATGTTGGGCAGCCATGGACCTTACATGGCAGGATGTACAGTTTGCCTTCTCCCAGCAGGGACTCAGGAACTGGCTCTACCAGGAGTCTCACTGGCACCACCAGGCCCAAGGACAGATGCAGTACTACTCCCCGATGGTGACTGCTGTCTTCTGGATCTATGTCCCTGACAGGACTGGCCAGGACCACGTACCTTTGGCCTCCTTCAGTGTGGTGTGGACAGCACCCTCCCTTCGGTAGTGCTGGTGGTACTGACAATACAGGACTGTGAATGTGCATGGCCACGTGGGATCTCAGCTGATCATATTGCTGACCTACGTCCACCTGACCAGTGCCCTACTCCCACCATATGCTCAAGCACAGACATTGCACGGTTGAGCAATGACAATGTCTCACCCCCACAGTTTATCCACAACATTGGCAAAATGACATATGGGATCACAAATGTCATGGAGGTCATCATAAATGGCAGGAAGCACTGCATTCATGACCCTGAGCATCTGTCCAGTGCTGCGGTCAATACGCATCTGTGCCTCCATGACAGATCGTAACATGCGTCTGGTGACACCTGCTGTGCACTTGCGACAGGGACTTGGGCAGCAGTCCTCCATTGACACCCTTGTCCATCTGCCAGTGTGTGACCTCGCCTGCTCTCCGGCTATGGCTAGTGTCTACACTCACACTTGCCATAATCACCACACTAGCCTGTTCCATGCCACCACCCTCCAACTGTCCATTATCTGTGGCTGCTGGGCACTGGGTATGTGTGAGCATACTGACTGTGTGCAGTGACATTGCGGGTGAAAGTGGGATACCAACCAATGGCACAGATTCAGGCCTCGATAACCCCCACCAGTGCCTCACTGTGACCACCATCATCTTGAGAGTCTGCTAAGACACTGACAGGTTATGAGGGGGAGAGACAACAACCCCCATGTTCACCTTTGAGCGGAAGACAACATATGTGAATTAATATCCTGCAGTATTATGTTTGCTAATACATACACACACACACACACACACACACACACACACACACACACATACAAACACACACACACACACACACACACACACACACACACACACACACACACACACACGTGAGCTCATGCACACACACACACACACACACACACACACACACACACACACACACACACACACACACACACACACACACACACACACACACACACACTCCTGGCAAAGTTTGGCAAGGCTTTGCCACCTATGGGCCCTTCAGGCCAGATCTCACCAAAGTTCTGATAGCCACAATCCATCTCTTTAACAGCTACTGTAAGGTCCTCAACAAAGGCTGAGAAATCCTACTGTGTGATGGGCCTATTAACAGACTGGTAAGTGTGACCAAGACCAAGGCTACTGGAGTGAGCTTTACAGTGTCACCAATTGCAAATGCAAGTACTGTAAGAGCTGACATACTGCTATACAGAACAGACACAATGACAAGGTCTAACAAAATTGATAATGACTAATGAAGGCACAAGAGAATAATCTATCACTGCAGTACCTACACAGTTCAGACTCACAGGGATTCACTTCAGACAACATTGCAGGACAGTCTGCAATACATACAAGAAACATGTAAAGTACTAGGTGCATAGCTTCATAAGATGATACCACGCTATTGGCCCAGATGCCCCCATAAGTTTAGCCCAGACTTTAGCTCATGTCCCTTCAAAGCCAGCATCTGTTTCCGCTGTCCAGCTGGGACACATGTGGGATCCCAATGGTGTCTTTTCCATTTCCAATGCAGTCTTACAGCGTCTTCTTCAAGAGGGATATACACATACTCTGCTAGACATGGGGAGGGAGTATATTTTACAGTCAATGTATTGTGTGGGACACTACACTAACCCACCAAGTACTATACATGTCACAGACCAGGTGAGGGCCTTGCGTGCATGAGTGTGGTTTTATTTACAGATATGCAGAAACATCATCACAGCTGGTTTGGAAATGGCCTTGTATGCCAGACACAGATCGCCTATGATCAGTCTGTATGAGACTGAGTACAGGGACAGGGCTTTCAGCCTATCTGTATAGGATAGGTGTTGCAGACCCTGGATTTGTCTGGTCAGGAACTTCTGTGGTCTCCGCAACTGCTGCATTTGCTTGGCAAGGTACATGCCACAGGAGCCATTGTAATGCATCTGATAAGGGTGGAGTACAGTGATGTTGTGGCTTCCTGGTTCCTGCATGACATACCTGTATTTGTGAGGTGGGACATGTAGACAGTCTTCCATACAATGGTGCCCACGTGGTGGGAAACTATCAGGTTGCTACCAACCGTGGTGCACAAGTTGCAACATACCTGATTGCATGCTCACTACACTGTTATTACTGTCATAATTAGTGTGGATCACATCTACCACAACAGGGAAAATGATGCATCTCCTGGCATTCAGCTCGAGGCAATGCTTCTTGCACCAGTCATTAATTTGAGTAAGGGTCTCTTGGAGGACGCTCACATCAGTAGGGGAATGTAAGACAGTGACCAGCTTGCAATCATCTGTAAACCTGGTCAGCCACCGACCACTGGTTTTGTCTTCTACCTCAGAAATGTATATCTCAAACAGTAGAGGCTCCCAGACTGATTCTTAGGGTACACCACTCTATGACAGTCTACTACTAGAGGTGGCTTCTACTACTCTGAATGAGTGTGTACTATCATTGAGACAAATTTAAAATACTTCCATCATAACCCATGCTGAGAAATTTTATCCTAACCTTAACAAACTCATCCCCCAGCTTGGACTTATTTGAGGTATTATTAGCTGTATGTAAATATTCCCCATATGGCAAAGATGCCACCAAATGAAGGGCATGCATGCTATCAGCCATAAGAAAGTTATTAACTGCAGTTTCTTTAACAAATGTCTTGACCTCAACGTTATAACCTTCTCCCACAAAAAATTCAAAATCCAGATACTGCATAGCTTCCCTGCTAGTGTGAAAAGTAAACTCCAAACCAAAATGGTCACCCTGCAAATATTGCATGAAATCCTGAAATTCCCCTATATCACCCTTATACCCTATACAAAGATCAAATTGTCTATGTATCTTTTGAACACAACTACTTTCTGCCTATAAAATTCAGTATTATAAATATATGAATTATCAAAATGATTCATAAATAAAATGGCATAAACAGGGTCATATGATGCCCCCATTGCCGTACCTTCCTTTTGCAAATAATACTGATTATCAAATTTAAAGCAGTTGTGTTCCAAAGAGAATTCCAGCAAATGTAGCAAAAAATCTGTACATGGACCTTAGCCCAACATTTTCCTTACCGCTTTTATACCCCATCTGTTCCTGATACTAGTATATAATGACTTAACATCCACACTAGCCCAGTAATAATCGCTATGCCATTCCATGCCACCAATTAAATCAGAAAGTTCTTTTCCATTCTTAATGTGCGACATGATCTTGTTCAAATTATCTTTAAGTTAGTAATCCAAGAACATACCCACATTTTGTAAGTAAGCTCCCCTGTCTGATACTATTGGCCTACTGGGAGGATTGTCTATGTTTTTATGGATTTTAGGTATCACAAAAAAATTAGCATCCTTGGAGTTCCTGATGTATATCCTCTTAGTATCAGAAGCAGAAAGGAAACCAAGCCTTCCCCCTCTCTCTAAAATCTCCAATAACTGGCAGTTGAATTCACTAACAGGGGTGCTGGGCAGAGCTTCATATACCATGGCATTTTCAAGAAGATCCCTAGCCATCCTATTCTAGCAATCTCTGGTTAAAATTACCCAGTTTCCTCCTTTATCTGCCTGAGTAAATGCATATTTTTGACTGCTTTGCCTTAAATGCTGTAGAACTTCCCATTGCTTTTTACTTAAATTGTATTTCTTCTTAGCCCTTCTAAATTTGTGAAACTCTACTTCCAATTGCTTACAAATAACACTTTTGAAAGTGCAAATGGTAGCAGAGATTTTTGGAGGTGAAAATGTACTATGGTATGGTACTTGTGGTACTTGTAGCCTGCCATATCCAGTAACAAAGCATGCACCACCATCCCCAACTTCCTCTGTGACATCAATATATTCCCCAAAATCAAATAATTCATTTTCATAAATTGACAAATTGAGCAAAGAATCATCAACATTAATATTTACATCTTCATTCACATTTACACTACTTTCTTGGGTTAGTTCGTTTCTTTAAAAAAATAAATAAAGTGAGCACAGGCTGGATCAGGCACACAAACCACAAAGATTTATTAAGATGAGTACTTTCGTCTGGTGTACATCACCAGACTTCTTCAGACCGAAGAAAATACCATCATTACTTCTTATATACTAGCAGCTGATACAGACACACCTATAGAAAGAACACACACCTAATTCATCTTTAAAAAGACATTGCAACTATTAAAATCTGGAAACTGATCTGTTAAACACTAAAGTCTTATACATTACTCAAATTTATTCACAGTTAATAAATGTACTTTCATAAATCCCAATATAAAAAAATCTTGTACAATCTAAATAATTTCATCTGTCATAAATGTTTAACTTTAATCATCATCATCTTTCGGCTTTTCCCATTAGGGGTCACCACACCAGATCATCTCTTTCCATTTCTTCCTATCCTCTGCATCTTACTCTGTCACACCAACCACCTGCATGTCCTCTCTCACCACGTCCATAAACCTTATCTTAGGCCTTCCTCTTTTCCTCTTACCTGGCAGCTCCATCCTTAGCATCTTTTTCCCAATATACCCATCATCCCTCCTCATCACATGTCCAAACCAATGCAATCTCGTCTCTCTTGCTTTGTTTCCAAACTGTCCAACATGAGCTGACCCTCTAATATACTGATTCCTAATCCTATCCATCCTAGTCACACCGAGTGCAAATCTTACATCTTTAACTCTGCCACATCCAGCTCTGACTCCTGCCTTTTTGTCAATGCCACTGTATCCAACCCATATAACATAGCTAGTCTCACTACTGTCTTGTAGACCTTCCCTTTCACTCTTACTGGTACCCGTCTGTCACAAATCACTCCTGACACTCTTCTCCACCCATTCCATCCTGCCTGTACTCTCTTCTTCACCTCCCTTCCACATTCACCATTAGTCTGAACTCTTGATCCCAAGTACTTAAACTCGTCCACCTTTACCAACTCTACTCCCTGCATCCTCACCATTCCTCTACCCTCCCTCTCATTTACACACATATATTCTGTCTTAGCCCTGCTGACCTTCAGTCCTCTGCTCTCTAGAGTATATCTCCACCTCTCCAGAGTCTCCGCAACCTGATTCCTACTCTCACTATAGATCACAATGTCATCTGCAAACATCATAGTCCACGGGGCCTCCTGTCTGATCTCATCTGTCAACCTGTTCATCACCACTGCAAATAAGAAAGGACTCAGAGCTGATCCTTGATGTAATCCCACCTCCACCTTAAACAGATCTGTCACTCCCACTGCAGTTCTCACCACTGTCACACTCCCCTCGTACATATCCTGTACCACTCTTACATACTTCTCTGCCACTCCCGACTTCCTCATACAATACCAAACTCTTCTCTAGGCACCCTGTCATATACTTTCTCCAAGTCTACAAAGACACAATGAAACTCCTTCTGACCTTCTCTGTATTTCTCCAATAACACCCTCAGAGCAAACATTGCATCTGTAGTGCTCTTTCCTGGCATGAAACCATACTGCTGATCACTAATCATCACCTCCATTCCTAACCTAGCTTATACTACTCTCTCCCATAACTTCAAGATGTGACTGATCAATTTTATCCCTCTGTAGTTACTGCAGCTCTGCATAGCACCCTTATTCTTAAAGATAGGTACCAAAACACTTTTTCTCCACTCCTCAGGCATCCTCTGACTTTCCAAAATTTCATTAAACAATCTAGTTAAAAATTCCACTGCCATTTCTCCTAAGCACATCCATGCTTCCATTGCGATGTCATCTGGGCCAACAGCCTTTCCATTTTTTATCCTCTTCATAGCTGTCCTTACTTCCTCCTTGCTAATCTGTTTCACTTCCTGATTCACTATGCCCACATCATCCAACCTTCTCTCTCTCTCATTCTCTTCATTCATCAGCCTCTCAAAATACTCTTTCCATCTACTCAACACACTCTCCTCTCTTGTGAGTACCTTTCCCTCACTATCCTTTATCACCCTTACTTGCTGCACATCTTTCCCAGCTCTGTCCCTCTGTCTAGTCAATTGGTACAGGTCGTTTTCTCCCTCTTTAGTGTCCAATCTTTCATACAACTCTCCATATGCCTTATCCTTAGCTTTCGCCAACTCTCTCTTTGCCATGCACCTCATCTCCTTATACTCATGTCTACTTTCTTCATCTCTCTGAAATCCCACTCCTTCTTCCCCAACCTATTTCTCTGTATGCTGTCTGGCACTTCCTCAATCCACCACCAGGTCACCTTGTACTCTTTCCTCCATCCACATGTCACACCAAGCACCTTTATAGCTGTCTCCCTTACTAGCTGTGCTGTACTTACCCAGATATTTGATAAATTGTCACTGCCACCCAGTGCCTGCCTTAACTCTTCCCTGAACTCCACCTCACAATGAACCTTTTCCAGTTCCCACCATTTGATCCTTGGTGCTGCCCTCATACTCCTCCTCTTCTTGATCACCAAGGTCATCTTACAGACCAACATTCTATGCTGCCTAAATACACTTTCCCCTGTCACCAGTTTACAGTCTCCAATCTCCTTCAAACTGGCTCTCCTACATAGGATATATTCCACCTGTGTGCATATTCCTCCACTCTTGTATGTCACCCTATGCTCCTCCCTCGTGTTATAGTATGTATTCACCACAGCCATGCCCATCCTTTCTGCAAAATCCACTACCATCTCACTGTCTGCATTCCTTCGCTTAACACCATACATACCCATCACTTCCTCATCCCTCCTCTGTTCCCTTCTCCAACATACCCATTGAAATCTGCCACAATCACCACTCTGTCACCCTTGGTACAGTCATTACCAAGTCATCCAACTGACTTCACATTTCTCTTTCTTATCCATCGCACAACCAACTTGCTTAGCATATGCACTAACAACAGTCATCATTACACCATCTGTTTCCAGCTTCATAAACATCACTCTATCAGACACTGATTTCATCCTCCAAAACTACTCCTGGCATACTGTTCCTTCAGGAGAACACCTACCCCCTTTCTTCTCCCATCCACACCATTATAGCACAATTGTGACCTGCCTCCCATACACCTAGTCATACTCTCCTTCCATCTGGTCTCTTGCACACACAATATATCAACCTACTCCTGGCCATCATATCAGCTAGCTCTGTCAATATACCAGTCATACTGCCAACATTAAAAGTTCTTACCCTCACTACCACACTCCTAGCCTTTCTTCTCTCTTCCTGCCATATGAATGTTGTACATCCTCCAGGGTATGCCTGTCAGTGCAAAGGCTACTGTGCTATCAAATGACTCAAGTGTGTTACAGCAATATTAAGACAGTGTCACTAATTTTGTCACATTGCCCCCATGTATTTGTGGCATCCTACAAATGTCCTGCTCTAATGGGTTGAGAGGGATGACTGGGCAGCAAGAGTGTGAATACAGTGTGCCATAATGACATAGAACAGAAATTTATATCAGGTATTACTTATACACATGTCAGTTTGACTAGGTATATCGGGCCTCCTCATAACAACAGACATGGGATGCAAAATGTCAGTTAATTAAGCTGTACATGTTGTACATGTGCGTAATCCTAGTTACTGTGCATCTAACAGAGTGATATTTATACAGGTACTGGTTGCTGCATTGCCCTGACACAGCCATGGGTACTACAATAAGCATGATTATCATTTTGAAATTGGAGAGGTGTCCAACTGTGTTATGACTATGTGTCCATGCCTACTCCAAACAGCTATATGAACACCTACATAGCTGTATGGACTCAGCAATACCTTACTTGTAAAACCTGCCTCCCCAAAGTAGAGTAATCCCCTTTGCTGGACAGCAGCAATACACAAACCACAGACTTGGTCCCTATATTGGCTGTACAGGGCAAAGTAGGGGCAGGCACCAACCTGGCATCAAGTCAGCAATTGTCTGAACAAGCATATAAGATCACAGGTGGATTACTGTAAATCAACTATGAGTACGAATTGGACACATCCACCAAAGCCAATCACAAGGACATCTTCCCATACATCTGCAATCTCAGAGGCAACAAACCAACCTGACCTGTAATGGTGGTCAATCAGACCACATACACACACAACATAGCTATAGCCAGCCTGCTGCAGATAAGGTTAGGGCAATCATCACCCCCTTGGCTCAGCATCACTATAGGTGGATATGCACAGCACCTGCACCCCTACCCTCATCACCAGTGAGCGGGTACATATTGCCTACTGAAAGGCAACAAACATAAGTATCCATGGGACATGATAACATCCCTGTCTGCATCCTACATGAACTCAGGGGTGTGATCCCAGCTCCATTACACACTGTAGTCACATTAAGCCACGCACCTTCCACACCCCATCCTCATGGAAGATGGCCAATGTCATCCTTCTACACAGTCCTGAATGAGCAATAGAGGATTATGCAATTAACTGGCCATCACGGGGGGGGGATGCCACATCAGGACCAGGAGTGCAATGCAAGCTGATACTGTGCTAATAGATTGCAGGGGTATGGTGTGGTTGTGAGTGGTGGTTACTGGTATTCAATGTACATGTGTAGGTTCTGCACATACCGTTGCCAAATGTATGAGGTCCTGTGATGTGTTTCCCTGTTTATATCTTCCAGGTGCAATGTCGCATCAAAGAAGGGCAATATTTTCAGCGGCTGAGACTATCATTATCATCAAAGCCATACTATAGCACCATGCAATTATATTTGGCCGAAGCCAGCAACATCTGTGGGAGAGGACTGCCCTGTGGGATGCTCTTGTCCACAGGGTAAACAATGTCAGCCTGCATGCACGTACATATGAGCAGCTCCAGCATCATGCAACCGGGTCTATTTTATACCCTCAAAACACGAAAAACACGAATCCGAATCGCGTGACACATAAAGAGCGAACCGCTGATATTTCGAATGTACTAAAGCACGAAAATGTAAACCTCAAACTGTCCATAGTCGGCCAACCCACCACCCGCAGCACACTACCTACCCAAACACAATAAAAAAAACACATACATACACTAACCAAATCCCTACATCTAACCCTAAATTAAAACACCAAAATCCTACTGCTAACTCTACACTAACCCCACATACACAACTTTCTATGCACTATCCATAACCCCCCCCACCCCTAAGGTATGTAACTACCGCACACTTCCCCTACGGAGCTATACCCAAACAAACTAAATATTCCACACACATATACTTAACAAAACCCTACACTAAACCTTACGTACATTACTTACACAAAACCTTACATACACTACCTACCTATGCACTTACCTTAACCCCTCCCTAACCCTAAGGTCCGTAACTATCGCACACTTACCTTACAGAGTTATACCACAGATGGGCCAACTATGCGATTTCGATATTTCCCCTTTTGCGGTTTCGTTGGTTCGACGTATTTGCGGTTCGCTCTTTCCATGTCGCACGATTTGGATTCAGGTTTTACTGCTTTTGGGAGCTTAAAGCAGACCCCGTGCAACCAACCTCATATGCCATGCCCGCAAAAGGCTGCTGCAGTGGCAAGAGACCACACAGCCACAGGTGGGGGCAGGTGGGGGCCCAGCCATGCAGCCCCCACTGACATCCATGGAGGAGCTCCTTGCCAACCTTGGAGCACCCATCCCAGTACAACATCTGGGTACAGACCCCCACATGCTGGAGGCAGGTGGTACCCAGACAATGGACGAGGAGCATGTAGGTAGGGCCCCAGTGGAGATTACTAGACTAGTATAGCAGACATACTTGTATCTGTAGAGTATTTACGCGCATGTTTCAGGTCAGATTGCAGTTGTGGATGGGGTTTTCTAATGCACAGAAGTGCACATCTATGGTGAAGGACAGCAAATTGTGTAGTACTGGGGGTTGTACTGCAAATGTGCAGACATGCTGCATGCATCCTGTACCAATGCCACATGTGAGTCTGCTGACAATACCTCCCTCCCACAACTATGGTCCCTCTGGTCTGCATGTGGGACAGCAGCCTGAAGCTGGTGAGTATGGAATTGTTCTGGTGTTCTGGTGTGGTTTGCCAATACCCCAAGCATGTGAAGGGCATGCAATCTACCATGCACACAACTGTCAGTCATAGCCATATTGCTTTATGTGCATGTTCACTTATGGTGGGGTTAACTGCATTGCATCATAGTCGTCAACACTTGGGCCTATCTGAAGAGAATATAACATTCATGTAGCATACCTCACAACCTGTAAGTGCAAGACTTCTGGACAAAGACCAGCAAAATGGGGGGAAAATGGCCTAAGGTAGGGACATGTATGAAACATTACTCTTATACAGTGGATATAAACAGTGTACACACCCCTGTTAAGATGCCAAGTGTTTGTGATATATACAAATTGAGACCACAATATGTCAGTCAACATTTTTCCCCAACCTTTAATGTGACCCATAACATGAACAATTCACTTGTAAAACCAACCAATCTGTTGGTCACCAAATATGGAGTATACAAACCTTACAATAAGCTGGATGCACATGTGTGCACACCCTTCAGATAATATTTTATTGCAGCAGCTTGTGATTTACTGACAGCATTCAGTCTGCTTGGGTACACACCTGCCATCAAGTAAAGGCACTCTGAGTAACACCAAACAACAGTCTGCTGTCCAAGTAGGATATTCATGATATTTTCTCAGTTGCCTGCAGTAGCAACAGCCATAGCTTGCAGACAGCTTACAAAGCAGCAAAAGGATCTCATATTTGAAAGGTATCACTCAGGAGTAGGGTACAACAACATTACCACAGCATTGCATACACCATGGAACCCAGTGGAAACAGTCATCAAAAGATGGACAACAGTGCTGTTGAAAAGAACCTAACGTCCCTTCAAAATGATGAAAAGACATTTCCAAACCTCGTCAGGGAGGCTACTGGGAGATATAAGGCAACACTGAGGGTGTTGCAGGAATCTCTTGCAAGTACTGGTGTTGTGTACTACATGTGAGAATAATCTCCCATATTCTACATAAGTCTGGCCTATGGGGTAGGGTCAGAAGATAGAAGTGTTTCCCTGCACTAAAAAACATCCAGGGTAGATACAACTTGCAATACAGCACATCAAGTCTCCCAAAGGCATGTGTGAAAATGTATTATGGTGTAATGAGACTATGGATTGACCTCACAGCCACAATACCAAAAGTTACATGTGGTGCACAAGCAACACCTCTTTTCACCTGAAGACCACCATCCCCATGGTGAATCATGCTGGTGGCATTGGCCTGCTGTGGGGATGCTGTTCTAAAGCTGGAACTGGGCCTGTAATCATGGTAGTGGGAATTCTAAACAGTTCAAAATAACACATCTGGCTAACATCCATCAGGCGTCTGCAAGAACGCTTAAGATGTGGAGGGGTGTCAGCCTTCAACATGACAAAGACCCAAAGCATACCTAAGAATAGCTCCACCTGAACACACTCATGATTATTGATTGGCCCAGCCAGAGCCTAGACCTAAACCCGATGGCAAAACCCCAATGTGACCTGACGAGGGCTGTGCACATGAGCTGCCCTTGCAATCTGACAGAGTTGGGGGACCTTTGCAAGGAAGAGTGGCCAAATAATGCCAAGTCAAGATGTGCCATGCTGATAGACACCTTCCCAAGAAGAGTGAATGCTGTAAGTCACTTACAAGGTGCTTCATTTTAAGGGTGTGCACATTTATGCAACCACTATATTGTACATATTTCATTCATTATATTTTACATGTAACACATTTGTTTGTTTATCAATTGGGTTGCACAAGTCAAATGTCACATGAAAGGTGGGTAATATATTTGAATGCATTATTGCAGTCTCATCTTATATATTACAACAACATGACATGTTAACAGGGTTGTGTACACTTACCATATCCAATGTAAGCTTAGAAGGTTGGTGGTGTAACAGGAATTGTGTGACCACACATTTGCTGCTGGACTGGAGGACTGAAACTCAAAAGTATGTCATTAATTAACGATGTCACTCCTCAGATCATCCCAGTTATGTATCAGACAAACACAGGGGTTATGAGAAACAGAGCAAACATATGAGACAGACAACTACACATCCTGCGGGGATCTGTACAGTTGTGAGGTATGTTCTGTAGTACTTGCCTCTGTGCTATACAGGTGAACAGCAATGATGTGTACATGGGTGCAGTCTGTGCTGGGGAAGGGCCATCACCTACTTACACTACTCACATATCCCAGAGCTTTATATTGTTAGTTACATGTGGTAAAACTGGCTGCAATGCGTGATGTTGAGGGCTGTGTGTCATGCATGTCACCATTTAGGTGATATAAGGTCTGTGTAACAGATTTGTGCCACCTCACCTGTAAGAGTCTGTGTGTGTGTGTGTGTGTGTGTGTGTGTGTGTGTGTGTGTGTGTGTGTGTGTGTGTGCATATGTGTGTGTGTGTGTGTGTGTGTGTGTGTGTGTGTGTGTGTGTGTGTGTGTGTGTGTGCATGTGTGTACCAGCCATCCTCAAAGTGTAGGTATTAATGTACATATGTTGTCTTCCCCTCACAGGTGGCGATGGGGTTTGGGGTCCCTCCCGACCTGGAAATTGATGTCATTGTCTCTGCCGTCTCTGACAATGATGATAGGAATAGTGAGGTACAGGTGGGGTTGTCTGGGGCTGAATCTGTGCCATTGGTTGGCATTCCACTCTTGTCCACACCATCCCCACACACAGTGACAATGCCAACACATACCACATCACCAGTGGCCACAGATGATGGACAGATGGCAGGGGGTGCTATGGAACAGGTTAGTGTGGTGACTATGGTAGGTGTGAGTGTAGACACTGTCCATAGTCAGAGGGCAGGCAAAGTTCCACACAAGCGGATGGACAGGGGTGCTCACAGGAGGGCTTCTGCTCATCAAGCCACTGTCACAAGTGCCACAGCAGGTGTCACCAGACACGTTTTAGGCTGTCATGGATGCACAGGCATATAATGAATGCCACACCAGACAAAACCTCAGGGTGGTGGATGCAACTCTTCCTGATTTACATGGCGACATACATGAACTTGTTGAGACTACACGTCAAAATACTGAAGTCATGAAGAGACGGTGGGGTGAGACCTTTGCAATCCTCGACCATGGCATGTCTGTGCTAGAGCATCTGGTGGGAGATGGGCATCGGCCACATGGACGTTGGTCAGCACTAACAGCAGCTGAGAATCTACAGGGCCATGCACCTTTACACTCCCATAGTGGCAGTGACACCAGCACTACCAAAGGGGGGTTGCTGTCCACATCACACCAGAGCAGGCCATGGGCACCTATTCCTGGCTGGTCCTGTCAGGGGCACAGATCCAGCAGACAGCAGTCACCCTCAGGAAGCAGTACTGCATCTGGCCTTTGGCCTGGGGGTTCCAGTGATACCCCTGGCAGGACCAATTCCCATGTCCATGGCTGGAGATGGTGAACTGGACACCCTGCCATGTACGGTCCAGAGCTGTCCAACATACCCCTGTGTAGGGTAGCCACATGGCATGACTGTATGCATGTATACACACACACACACACACACACACACACACACACACACACACACACACACACACACACACACACACACACACACACACATCTGTATCACAGGCAAGTCACCTCCAGACACACACAGCACCAATGCACAGTCAATCTATTGGATACCCCTCCAAACACACATGCATGATGTCAACCGTATGGCCCAGTGTAGGCATCTGGCAAACCCATACCACACCCTGTGCATATGATGATACCTATGCCACATCCCTGTCATCCATAACTTCGATGCAGGGACATGCTAATATGGATCTGATTCACAGGGTGAATATAGTACAGTGTAGCTATGTAATACTATGTAAGGTGCTGTCTGCTTGCATTTGTTATGGGTACACATACAGGTGTATGTACCTTATTAGCCAGGATGCATTACTGCTGTTAGTACCACTGATTGAATATAGTCTGACATGCTGTATTCTGTTTGTGTTCCAGGTGTCTGTGTGTCTGCAGGCTGTGGCCCTATAGACATTCCCAAGAGGGAGCATGGCAGAGTGGGAATACACTGACCATGTCATAGGCAATGTACAGCTTTATATGTACATGTGCCAGGTATGTATGCATGCAACAGTGTGTGAGGGACACTGTTGTCAGACAGTGTGACCTTGCATACATACCCCTTGTCACAGACAGGTAGCCTTCAGACATGTCACCTCAGTTTTGTGTAGTACCACAGGCTCATATATACAGAACAGGTTACTGCAGTACTGTCAGCAGGTCCCTCACAAGCAAAGCCATTACATTAACTGCAACAGATTCACCTGTCAACAACTGTTGGCCCTGCCATTTCTTTCCCATACACTCAACCCTGATCCAGTTGATGAGGGCAGATATGATACTGTGTATGACAGGTTTGTGGTATGTATTCCTGAGTTCACCGGGTGGAACAGGGAGACAAAATGGTATATCCTTTGCATGCACACAGTAAAGACTGACACAGGGGATGTGCATACAGTAACACAAATACAGTTTGCAATAGACAGATTAGTAAATCTAAATGTTCACTTTGATGTACTGTAATACTACATACACATGACATGCCCCCACATAGATTATATGCATGGGACATAACACACTACCTCTTACAACACATAATGTTCTGAATGCCTTCATGGATGGTGAGATAATCCACCAGAAATAGCATATGGATTCATGTATTGCTCCTACAATCCTAGACAAGTGACAGTGTAGCAGACATTGTATCAGCATGATGTTTCAGTCAGGTATGATACCTGATGTTGGTATGTATGTCACTACACTCACTGTGGCTAATTTGGCAACAATATCACTTACATGGGCATTGTTAAGGGACACAGACCACATATAGGTTTTAAAGATCTGAATATTCCATAAACATCTGTACAGAGGACTGGTATGGCCTGCACAATGGTTTAACATGCCGCATGGATTCAGATGCTGTTACCATGCTATATAAAGTAATGCCATTGGGAGGTGGTAAACAGGCATGGATGGTACACACATCAAAATGGTATCAGCCAAACAGGATATGATCTTCACCCAAACACACACAGTTGCCAGTATTGAGATTAAAACCTCTACTTCTCTAGTTATTACTACTATAGTGTTTTGCAGTTTTGAGATGCACTATGGAGTTTACATAATTTCACCTCGTCCCAAGGTACTTCTAAGGTGAATGACATCAGCAGGCCTAGTAAAGTAGGGTGATGAAAAGTTTACAGGGTGGTACACAGCTCAAAATAGTTTAACCCATGATTCTCACACAAACAGTTGCCAGTATTGAGATTAGAACCCCTAATATCTAATTATTTCTAGTATAGTGCTACACAGTTATCAGATGCTCCATGGAGCTTACATGAGTTCACCTAGTCCCAAGGTACTTCTAAGGTGAATGACATCAGCAGGCCTAGTAAAGTAGGGTGATGGGAGGTTCACATGGTGGTACACAACTCAAAATCGTATAACCCACACAATACATGATTCTCACACAAACACTTGCCTGTATTGAGATTAGAACCTCTACTTCTCTAGTTATTACTACTATAGTGTTATGCAGTTATGAGATGCGCCATGGAGTTTACATAATTTCACCTCCTCCCATGGTACTTCTAAGGTGAATGACATCAGCAGGCTTAGTAAAGTAGGGTGATGGGAAGTTTACAGGGTGGTACACAAGTCAAAATGGTATAACCCACACAATATATGATTCCCACACAAACACACACACACTTACTTGTTAGTATTGAGATTTGAACCCCTGCCTATCTAGCTATTTGTACTATAGTGTTACATAGTTATCACAGGTTCTACAGAGCTTATTGGACTACCAACTGGCCAAAGGTGCTGATGACTGCACAGCTGAGGTAAACTATTACAGGTGCCAGAAAGTCTGCATTCAGTTTTTCCCTTGGATGTTGCTAGTTCTTTCTTTCTTGCACTTCAAGTAGTCTAATAGCTTTGCACTTCAAGAGGTTTTTGTATCAATCGTTCTAGCACACTGGAGAGTCATTAGCAGTAGTCATTCCACATGGAATTAGCTCCAGTACTTAGTAGTTATGACCAACCCTCCTGGCATGATTAAAGTTCAGTTCTGTGTGCTTTTGCCCATTAACCTGGTGCACATGGGCATTCTTAGACACTGTTGCAACTGCCTCATGTACACAGACAGCCATCTCCTCTAAACTCTCAACATTTAGACTTGTGAGAGATACCCCTATATCACTGAATTGGAAGAAATGCACTCCCCAGCAAAGACTGAATTAGCTGGTCAAGAGGAGAGGGGTCAACACCTGCACCACACCACATGGAACACATAGTCCTCCAGAATACCCACTATCACAGCTCTGACATACAAACAAAATCACACACCCAACTTCACAGAGGCACTCAATAGACATTTACCCAAACAACAGAGACCACAAAGACAGACACCCACTTGACCACCACAACACAGCACAAACCGCAGGACACATATCTCACCTACACAGTGCGCCCCTCAACCTAAGCCCCTAAGGCTAACCACCTTCCCTAATACGGTAATCATAGGTGACTCAATAGTGAGGCACACAGATGTCCCACTCACTAGATTGAACATGGAGAAGGTAACAGTCAGATGTTTATTAGATGCCAGAATCCAACACCTAACACACCCAGTCAGGTCACTCCACAACAACTACAAGTATCACTCTGTCATTGTCCATGTGTGTGTGAATGACCTGAGGCACACACCCTGGCTATACTGCTCAGACAAGCTCCACGTGGGTTTACCGAGTGGTCCTAGCAGCAAGGAACTCGAAAAAGCGACTACTTTCTGGATTTAAGTATCTTTGCTTTTTTTTCACTGAAAATAGCTTTTGCTGCTTACTTTAAACTAGCCTGAACTGTTTTTTTACTGATTACTGTATTTATTTTAAAAATTGCACTTAAAGTTACATTTAGTCGAATTTAGTCGAAAGTTTGCTTGTTTGTTTGTTTAATTGAAATGTGGAGGCTGCCCACTAAAGTGTGCTAGCCTGTGTAACTAATTTATCACTGTCTCTGCATTTTCTGTGTATTTCTGCAAAAAAAACAAAAACAAATAAATAATCCTTGTTTTCCCACCTTTTTCGACTAGTTTAGACCAGTATACAGGCATTGCTGTATTCTGGGCTGTGGTGTAGTTCCTGTGTTGTCCATTACCTTACTTGGATAAAAGGAAGTTTCTTTGCTCACCAGTGGGAGTGGGGAGCCTTGAGCAGCCTACCTATCCTTGGGGGAAGTGACCTCAGCACAAGAAGCTGTTAGTAATTGGTTGTTTGGGACCATTCCTAGCTCTTTTGTAGTTCACTGCTTAAAATCCGCCTCTGGGCATTTTTTTTCTGGCTATACTGCTCAGACAAGCTCCACGTGGGTTTACAGAGTGGTCCTAGCAGCAAGGAACTCGAAAAGCGACTACTTTCTGGATTTAAGTATCTTTGCTTTTTTTTCACTGAAAATAGCTTCTGCTGCTTACTTTAAACTAGCCTGAACTGTTTTTTTACTGATTACTGCATTTATTTTAAAAATTGCACTTAAAGTTACATTTAGTCGAATTTAGTCAAAAGTTTGCTTGTTTGTTTGTTTAATTGAACTGTGGAGGCTGCCCACTAAAGTGTGCTAGCCTGTGTAACTAATTTATCACTGTCTCTGCATTTTCTGTGTATTTCTGCAAAAAAAACAAAAAAAAATCCTTGTTTTCCCGCCTTTTTCGACTAGTTTAGACCAGTATACAGGCATTGCTGTATTCTGGGCTGTGGTGTAGTTCCTGTGTTGTCCATTACCTTACTTGGATAAAAGGAAGTTTCTTTGCTCACCAGTGGGAGTGGGGAGCCTTGAGCAGCCTACCTATCCTTGGGGGAAGTGACCTCAGCACAAGAAGCTGTTAGTAATTGGTTGTTTGGGACCATTCCTAGCTCTTTTGTAGTTAACTGCTTAAAATCCGCCTCTGGGCATTTTTTTCTGGCTATACTGCTCAGACAAGCTCCACGTGGGTTTACAGAGTGATCCTAGCAGCAAGGAACTCGAAAAAGCGACTACTTTCTGGATTTAAGTATCTTTGTTTTTTTTCACTGAAAATAGCTTCTGCTGCTTACTTTAAACTAGCTTGAACTGTTTTTTTACTGATTACTGCATTTATTTTAAAAATTGCACTTAAAGTTACATTTAGTCGAATTTAGTCGAAAGTTTGCTTGTTTGTTTGTTTAATTGAACTGTGGAGGCTGCCCACTAAAGTGTGCTAGCCTGTGTAACTAATTTATCACTGTCTCTGCATTTTCTGTGTATTTCTGCAAAACAAACAAAAAAACAAAAAAATAATCCTTGTTTTCCCGCCTTTTTCGACTAGTTTAGACGAGTATACAGGCATTGCTGTATTCTGGGCTGTGGTGTAGTTCCTGTGTTGTCCATTACCTTACTTGGATAAAAGGAAGTTTCTTTGCTCACCAGTGGGAGTGGGGATTCTTGAGCAGCCTACCTATCCTTGGGGGAAGTGACCTCAGCACAAGAAGCTGTTAGTAATTGGTTGTTTGGGACCATTCCTAGCTCTTTTGTAGTTCACTGCTTAAAATCCGCCTCTGGGCGTTTTTTTATACTGCTCAGACAAGCTCCACGTGGGTTTACAGAGTGGTCCTAGCAGCAAGGAACTCAAAAAAGCGACTACTTTCTGGATTTAAGTATCTTTGCTTTTTTTCACTGAAAATAGCTTCTGCTGCTTACTTTAAACTAGCCTGAACTGTTTTTTTACTGATTACTGCATTTATTTTAAAAATTGCACTTAAAGTTACATTTAGTCGAAAGTTTGCTTGTTTGTTTGTTTAATTGAACTGTGGAGGCTGCCCACTAAAGTGTGCTAGCCTGTGTAACTAATTTATCACTGTCTCTGCATTTTCTGTGTATTTCTGCAAAAAAAACAAAAAAGCAAAACAAAAAAATAATCCTTGTTTTCCCGCCTTTTTCGACTAGTTTAGACCAGTATACAGGCATTGCTGTATTCTGGGCTGTGGTGTAGTTCCTGTGTTGTCCATTACCTTACTTGGATAAAAGGAAGTTTCTTCGCTCACCAGTGGGAGTGGGGAGCCTTGAGCAGCCTACCTATCCTTGGGGGAAGTGACCTCAGCACAAGAAGTTGTTAGTAATTGGTTGTTTGGGACCATTCCTAGCTCTTTTGTAGTTCACTGCTTAAAATCCGCCTCTGGGCGTTTTTTTCTGGCTATACTGCTCAGACAAGCTCCACGTGGGTTTACAGAGTGGTCCTAGCAGCAAGGAACTCGAAAAAGCGACTACTTTCTGGATTTAAGTATCTTTGCTTTTTTTCACTGAAAATAGCTTCTGCTGCTTACCTTAAACTAGCCTGAACTGTTTTTTTACTGATTACTGCATTTATTTTAAAATTGCACTTAAAGTTACATTTAGTCGAATTTAGTCGAAAGTTTGCTTGTTTGTTTGTTTAATTGAACTGTGGAGGCTGCCCACTAAAGTGTGCTAGCCAGTGTAACTAATTTATCACTGTCTCTGCATTCTCTGTGTATTTCTGCAAAAAAAACAAAAAAATAATCCTTGTTTTCCCGCCTTTTTCGACTAGTTTAGACCAGTATACAGGCATTGCTGTATTCTGGGCTGTGGTGTAGTTCCTGTGTTGTCCATTACCTTACTTGGATAAAAGGAAGTTTCTTTGCTCACCAGTGGGAGTGGGGAGCCTTGAGCAGCCTACCTATCCTTGGAGGAAGTGACCTCAGCACAAGAAGCTGTTAGTAATTGGTTGTTTGGGACCATTCCTAGCTCTTTTGTAGCTCACTGCTTAAAATCCACCTCTGGGCGTTTTTTTCTGGCTATACTGCTCAGACAAGCTCCACGTGGGTTTACAGAGTGGTCCTAGCAGCAAGGAACTCAAAAAAGCGACTACTTTCTGGATTTAAGTATCTTTGCTTTTTTTTCACTGAAAATAGCTTTTGCTGCTTACTTTAAACTAGCCTGAACTGTTTTTTTACTGATTACTGCATTTATTTTAAAAATTGCACTTAAAGTTACATTTAGTCGAATTTAGTGAAAGTTTGCTTGTTTGTTTGTTTAATTGAACTGGAGGCTGCCCACTAAAGTGTGCTAGCCTGTGTAACTAATTTATCACTGTCTCTGCATTTTCTGTGTATTTCTGCAAAAAAAAAACAAAAAAAATCCTTGTTTTCCGCCTTTTCGACTAGTTTAGACCAGTATACAGGCATTGCTGTATTCTGGGCTGTGGTGTAGTTCCTGTTTTGTCCATTACCTTACTTGGATAAAAGGAAGTTTCTTTTGCTCACCAGTGGGAGTGGGGTGCCTTGAGCAGCCTACCTATCCTTGGGGTAAGTGACCTCAGCACAAGAAGCTGTTAGTAATTGGCTGTTTGGGACCATTCCTAGCTCTTTTGTAGTTCACTGCTTAAAATCCGCCTTTGCATCGCTTTTGCGTAGTCGCATAGCAGCCGGTTAAACAAGGTTAAACTTGGTTAAACAAGGTTAAACTTTTTCTGGCTCCGCCAAGTCTGCTCTTCAATTTTTCCCTTAGAACTGTTCTACTTGCAATCTAAACAGCCTATACTCTATCTGAAAAGCTCAGCACTTGCTCCTAAAGCATTTTGTATACAGGTAAAGCACTCTTAAACAAACGAAAAGTACTTCATTCACCTAAATTCTGTTGAGTACCCATTTCCTATAGGTCCTTTCTGACTCAGTTACACAGCAATCTTTTTCACTATTTCTAGCATGTCAAGGGTCAGTTGCTAGCGTCCTCTCCTGTTCAGCTGGTGAATCTGAGAATCTTGAGGCAATGTTACAATTGCCTCATGTACACAGACAACCCTCTCCTCCTCCCAACAAATACAAATATATGCGAGATGCAACTATATAGCCAAACTGGAGGCTGAGCTCTCTCAATTCAGTACTGGCAAGACCAGTCAGGAGGAGAAGGTAACCATGCACACCACAAACCCAGTCTCACATAGAACTATCACAACTGCAAACCAAACACATAAACACACAAAAACATACTCGAGGCTGATTAAAAATCTACCAAAACAACAGAGGCCTCCAATGCAGACACCCAAGCAACCACCACCTCAAGACATAGCAAATGCAACACATAGTTCACAAAGTCAGTGTGCTAAACAGTCACAGCCCTTAAGGCCAAACAACATGCCAGACACACTTGTAATAGGTGACTCCATAGTCAGGCACACTGACGTCCCACTCACCAGACTGAACAAGGAGAGGGTCACAGTAAGCTGCCTGTCGGGAGCTAGAATCCGCAACATAACACAAGCACTCAGGTCACTCCACAGCAAGTACAAATATGACTCAGTCATTGTACATGCAGGTGTAAACGACCTGAGACGCCTCCCTGGACTACATGAAAAGAGACATAGAGGAGCTCTCTGATTATGTAGCCCAGGCCGGTATGACCCTGACCCTGAGCAGCATCTTACCCTCACCAAGAATGATGCCACAGTACAAAGACAAAATGATCAGTTTTAACAATTGGCTTAATTACTGGTGTCATTCTAAGGGAATCCAGTGTCTGTCTGCTTGGGATGACATGCTTGACAAGCCACGCTGCTTCGCAAGGGATGGTTTGCACCTGTCACCCCTGGGCTTCTGGATATTGGCCAAGGCTCTTGCCACCCCCATAGTGCCTTTTTTAGGCAAGGCTCAAATGACAAACCTACCTCCCTAGAAAACACAAGTGGAAAAACTAAGGGTAATGCTGCTCAATGCCAGAAGTCTAAACCTCAAGATGCACTCAAGCCCTTCTCAATATGGAGAACATCGATGTCTGTGCAGTGACTGAAACCTGGTTCAAGGCTCCTGAGAGCACCCCAGCACTATCAGGTTTTACCTCATATCATGCTTTCCGGCCCCAAAACTTGGACCGAACCACAAAAGGAGGGGGAGTATCCATTTTCATCAAAGATACCCACACCTCCAGGTTAGTGGCACGCATAAGCATCGGAGACTATCCAGGTGCAACTAACCATAGGCAAAACTGCCTTACAGTTTGTAGCATGCTACAGACCACCCTCTCAAACTCAGGAACCCCACACAGCCTTCCTGAAGACACTGGAGAGTATGAATGTCTCTCCAAATACCATCATTTTGGGAGACTTCAACTACCCAAACATAGACTGGGAACATTACTCAAGCCCCAACACTCTAGCCCAAAGGTTCTTAGAATTCATAAACTCAAATGCAATGGAACAACTAGTCACCATTCCCACAAGAGGAGACAATATACTAGACCTGATCATCACAAACATGGGGACAAAATGCTCCACACCGAAGTACATCCTCTTTGGTAAGATCAGACCATAAATTAATCTCACTGGAAATCCACATCCCGCCCCACCCCTGCACAAAAGACCACAGTGAAGAACTTCTCAAAGCAAACTTCACACTTCTTAAGACTGAAGTGGTATCTTTCAAGGCCCCTGGGCCAGTGGGAACCACAACCCACACTGCTGATTCCCTTGCAAATGCCTTCTATGGGCACCTTCAAGAATGCATGGATCATGCAATCCCAAATAAAACCAAGGCCCATTCCCCCAAAGGCAGGCGACCGGTCTGGTGGACCCCAGCCATAAACAAACTTTACAACAGAAGGAGGAAGCTACTACATGACAGAGCAAAATCCCTAAAAGGAAAGGCATCTCTGATCAGTACTAGCAAAAAACTACGATCGCTCATAAAATCATCCAAGGCCAACTTTGAGAGAAAAATCGCAAATGACACAAAAGACAATCACAAGGCCTTCTTTAGCTATGTTAGAAACCTGGGTGGAAACTCCCAGATATGCTCAGAGTTAGTCCAAAATGACACAAAATACACTGAACCCACTGACATTGCCAACATTCTGGCAGACAGGTTCAGTGCAAATTTCTCCTCCCCCTCCCCCCTAAAAGGAGAAATAACTATCCCAGCAGAGTGTAGCCTCCCTAACATCTCAGATGCCCAGGTGAGAGCCGCCCTCTCTAATGCTAAAAACACAGCATCAATGGGACCGGATGGTGTCCCGGGCTGTGTGCTACATGAACTCCAAGAGGAACTAAACCCACACATAAGGCTGCTGTTTAATCTTAGCCTTACCACAGTATACGTACCCAAAGAGTGGCATACGGCAACAGTGGTCCCACTTCACAAAGGCGGTGCTTCTACGGACCCTGGAAATTACCGCCCCATAAGTCTGACGAGCCTGGTCTGCAAAGCTATGGAGAGGATCATTATGGAACTCATAAACAAAGACATTGGGGACCTACAGACATTGGATCCTACCCAATTTGGCTTTGTCAAGGGCAGATCCTGCCTTCTGAACTTGGTCGACTTTTTTGAAACAGTCACTAAGGCCATTGATGAGGGTAAGACAGTTCACACAGCCTACCTTGACCTTGCAAAAGCCTTTGACACAATACCCCACTCGGGCATCATAGACAAACTCACCAGCTTAAATGTAAACCCATATGTCACAAGATGGGCTGCAAACTGGCTCAAGGACAGAACCCACAGGGTCAGAGTTGCTGGAGCTATGTCAGACTCTAAGCCAGTCACAAGCGGTGTCCCACAGGGCTCAGTCCTGGGACCCCTCTTGTTCGGCATTTATTTTCGAGGTACAGGCAAACATAGGAGGATTGTGGCTGACAAAGTTCGCAGATGACTGCAAACTGGGCCATAATTGATACTCCAGCGGACACAAACATCCTTCAGAGAGGCCTCATAGAAATGGATAATTGGTGCCAGAGCCATGGCCTTAAGCTAAACGCCAAAAATGTATAGTCATACCCTTTGGGAAAAACAAGGTATCACAAATTACCACATAGGTGGTAATCCATTAAGCACGAAGAGGTAATCAGGGACCTAGGGACCCAGGTTGACAGTAACCTCTCATTTGACACTCACATTGCCAAAGTGGTTAGGAAGACCTTCTATATTGCCCACCTTATCATGAAGGGTTTCACATCTAGATCAAGAGAGGTCATTGTGCCCTGTACTCTTCTCTTATCAGGCCAATGATTGAGTACAATGCCCCATTTGGGATGTATCTCACCCGACACCTGCAGCAGTTGGAAAGACCCCAAAAGTTCCTGACCAAGAGGATAAAGGGTCTTAAACATATGTCATATGCTGCCCGACTGAAAAAACTCCAGCTCTATTCAGTCGCATACCGCCTACTCAGAGGTGATCTGTGCCTGACGACAAGGCCATGTCCAATCCTGAATTAATGGACATGCTCCACCTCAGAAAATCCAAATCCATCAGAGCCACGAGAACAAGTGACTTAAACCTCAACACAGAAATAAATAGAACGTGCTGGAGGGACAGATTCATAACCCAGAGGCTCCCTACACTCTGGAACAGAATCCCAGTCCATGTTAGGCAGAGACCCTCACTGACTCTATTCAAGAGAAATCTCGACGAGTGGATGGGAGATCGTAGGTTTACCCCGGGGGTCATCTCTTTGTCACTACTAGACAGAGGCATAGTAAACTAAACCCTAAAAGGGCATAGTATTCTCATCCTAAGGGGTGGTGTAAGCCACATACACTCTGGCTAGGCTTATAAATGCCCTAGGGCAGATAGCCTAGTACGAACCTATGAACCTATGAACCTATGAAAAGAGACATGGTAGGGCATTTAGATTATGTGGGTCAGACAGGTATGACAGTCACCCTGAGCAGTATACTACTGTCACCCAGAATTATACCGCAGTACAAACAACAAATGATTGACTTTAACAATTAGCTTAAGTGTCTGGAGTCATTCTCAGGGGACCCAGTATCTGTTTGCTTGGAATGACATGAATGACAGACTGTGATGGCTTTCCAGAGATGGCCTGCATCTGTCACCCCTGAGTTTCCACATACTGGCTAAATGTCTTGCCACCCCTATAGTGCCTTTTTAGGTTGTGTTCCAAATCAAAATACCACTGTAACAGCCATACATATATCCAATCTGAGGGTCATGCTGCTCAACACTAGACATCTACATCTTGAGATGCAGTCCCCTTTAAGCACTCCTCAAAATGGAGAACACTGACATTTGTGCTGTAAATGGAGACCTGGTTTACAGCAGCAGACAGCATTCCGGCACTAACTCATTCCACACCTGTTAGCCCCAAAACATGGACCACAGCTCCAAAGGCGGTGGTGTCTCCATATCCATACAGGATATGCACGTCTCCAGAATAGTATCCCAGCATAATGCATCTGAGATACTTCAGGTACAACTGACAGTGGGTAATAGTGCAACCCAGGGCATAGCCTACTATTGGTCCCCATCCATGTCCCTAAACTCTCAATCCATATTCCTCAACACCCTGGAATCTATCAAGGTCCAACCCAACACTCTCATACTAGGAGACTTCAACTACCCCTCCATCAACTGGGAAAGACACTCAAGCCCCAATACACTGGCCCAACGCTTCCTGGAATTCATCAGTTCCAATGCCCTGGGCCAGCTCATTCTGACACCCAGTAGAGGAAACATCTCTGACCTGTGTTGATTAATAACATATGGGGACCATTGCTTGACAACAGTAGTCAATCCCTACCTGGTCAGATCCAACATAGAGTAATCACCATGGAAATCCACATCTCACCCACATCCCCCATGAAGGTAACCATCTTGAAAAACTTTTACAAAGCAGACTTTGGACTCCTAAAAACAGAGATGGCTAACTTCACAGCACCCATGCCAATGGAAAATACCTTCAGGACTGCCAAATCATACACAAATGCACTGTACAATCATGTACACCAATGCATAAAACTAGCTATACCCAAAGAGCCATGACACTCTCCTTCAAACACTGAAGGTTAAAATGGTGGTCCCTTACCATTAATAACCCATACAACAGAAGGAAGAAACTGTTGCAGACAAAGGTGGAGTCTCAAGAGTGGCAACACTCCCTTATTAACCTCAACAACAACTTGAGATCCCTCATAAAATCATCTAAAGCCAGCTATGATGGCAGAATTGCAGCAGACACTGACAACAATCACAAACCTTTGATAATTATATCCAGAACCTCCATGGCAATACTCAGAAATGCTCTGAGTTACTGTCCAATGCTACCTGCTATACTGAGCCAACAGATATTGACAACGTTCTTGCCAACACATTCAGTGCCAGCTTTACCCCTTTCTCCCTCTTAGGGGAACAATCAGAATGCCAGAAGAATGCCAGGCACCCAGGATTACTGCCACCCAGGTTAAACCTGCATTGTCCATGGGCAAGAATACAGCTTCCATGGGACCCAAAATTATCCGTGGCTGTGTTCTCCATGAACAACAAAGATACCTGGTGCCACATCTGTGTGTCCTGTTCAGTCACAGCGTCACTTCAGGCTATGTTCCTCCCAAATGGTGCACTGATACAGTCATCCCTCTACATAAAGGGGTAGCAACTACAGACCCTAGGAATTATCAGCCCATTACTCTGATGACTCTGATATGTAAAGCTATGGAGTTCATCATCAGGTACCTCATCGACAAACATATAGGTGATCTCCTAACTCTGGACTCCACACAGTTTGGCTTTGTGAAAGGGAGATCATGCCTGCTCAACCTGGTTGACTTCTTTGAGTCAGTCACCAGGGCTGTGTATACCATTCCTCAGTCAGGTATTATTGATGAACCCACCAAACTAGGCATCAACCCCTATATCATTAGGGGGGTTGAAAATTGGCTCACAGATAGAACACATAGTATGAAAGTAGCATGCTCCAAGTCAGACTGCCAACCAGTCACAAGTGAAGTCCCACAGGGATCACTCCTGGGTACTCTCCTGTTCAGCATCTACTTCTCAGGAGTCCAGGCCAACACAAAGGAATGCTGGCTGACCAAGTTCACAGATAACTGCAAGCTGGGAGCCATCATTAACTCCACAAGTGATGTAGACATCCTACAGAAAGGCCTCACTGAGACCACTGACTGGTGTGGAAACCATAGTCTGAAGCTTAACAATACAAAATGCATCATCAGCCCCTTTGGTAAAAACTCAGTTCCCACTAAGTACCACATCGATGGGAGCCCACTGAAAACTGTATACATTATAAGAGATCTGGGGACACAGGTTGACAGCAACCACTCCTTTAACCACCACATTGATACTGTGGTCAGGAAATCCTTCTATGTGGCACATATCATTACCAAGGGTTTTGCATCCAGGAAGAAAGAGGTCATTATCTTTGTGTACTCTTCCCTCATTAGACAACTCTCCAAGTATAATGGCCCATTTGGCATGTACCTCACTAGACACCTGCAACAGCTGGAGAGGCTACAGAAGTACCATATAAAGAGGATCCTAGGCATTAAACACATGTCTTACACAAACTGACTCAGCAGAGTCCAGCTATTCTCTGTCTCATATCACCTACTTAGAGGTGATCTCCGCTTGTCTTGCAATGCCATGTCGGACCCAGCTCTTTTAGAAATGCTACATCTAAAGACATCCCAATCGTTCTGCACCACACACTGCAGGGACCTTGACCTCATTACCACAATCAACGCAGCATGCTGGAGGGACAGGTTCCTCATCTAGAGACTGCACATGCCCTGGAATAGACTTCCCATACATGTCAAGCAAAGCACCTAGATGACCCTGTTCCAGTGAAATCTTGATGAGTGGATGGGTAATAGAAAGTTCACCCCAGGGATCACTCCAGTGGCTCTACTTGATGAAGGCACTGGGAGCTAACATCAGGTAACACAATGGCAGGGCATTTGCATGGGCTAGGCTTGTAAAGGCTGCAAGGCCATTAGCCTAGTACACACCTATGAACCTATAAGGGGAATGACATCAGCATGACTGATAAAGTAGGCCAGTGGGTGGGAAACTTATCAAAATACTTCTTCCTACAAATATACACACTTACACACACACACTTATACATCCGCACACACATTTGCTAGGTCTGAGAATAAAACCACTGCCTATCTAGTTATTTGTACTAAAGTGTTACACAGTTATCTCATGTGCTACAGAGATTTCTTGGCTGACAACTGGAAAAAGGTGCTGATAAGGGGAATGCCATCAGCAGGACTGATAAAATAGGGAAGTGGGTGTGAAACTTATCATAATACCTCTTCTTACAAGCATACATACTTACATACGCACACACACACACACACACACACACACACACACACACACACACACACATACACACACACACACACACACACACACACACACACACACACACACACACACACACACACACGCACACACACACACACACACACACACACACACACACACACACACACACACACACACAGAGAGATTTACCAGATTTGAGAGTAGAACCCCTGCCTATCTAGTTATTTGTACTATAGTGTTACACAGTTATTGCATGTGATACAGAGCTTACTGGGCTCACAACTAGCCAAAGGTGCTGATAAGGGAAAAGACATCAGCAGGACTGATAAAGTAGGGCAGTGGGTGGGAAACTTATCAAAATATTTTTTCCTGCGCATATTTATACTTATGCACACATTTGCTAGATATAAGTGTAGAACCCCTGCCTACCTATTTTTTTGCACTGTAGTGTTAGGCAGTTATCGTGCATGCTACAGAACTTACTGGGCTAACACCTGGCCAAAGGTACTGATATGGGGAATGACATCAGCAGGAGTGATAAAGTAGAGCAGTGGGTGGGAGACTTATCAAAATACTTCTTCTTGCAAGCATACACACACACTCTTTTGCCAGATCTGAGATTAGAACCCCTGCCTAGCTCACAATTTGTACTATAGTGTTACACATTTATCACACGCACTATAGAGCTTACTGGACTGAAAATTGACCAAAGGTGCTGATTAGGGGAATGACATCAGCAGGAGTGATAAAGTAGGTCAGTGGGTGGGAGACTTACCAAAATACTCCTTCTTACAAACATACACACACACACACTCATCTGCCAGATCTGGAATTAAAACCCCTATCTAATTAGTGATTTGTATTATAGTGTTACACAGTTATGAGATGTGCTACAGAGCTTACTGGGCTGACAACTGGCCAAAGGTGCCAATAAGGGGAATGACATCAGCAGGACTGGTAAAGTGGGGCACTGGGAAGTGTTGTGGGTGGGAATGGCCTAAAACTGTTTCACCTACAAACAAACAAACAAACACACTCTCTTATACACAACTGTCACACACACACACACACACACACACACACACACACACACACAGACACACAGACACACACACACACACAGTTGGCAGCATTGAGATTAGAACCCCAACATATCTAGTTATTTGTATTATAGTGCTATGCAGTTATTGCATGTGCTACAGAGCTTATAGGGATAATCAGTGTCCAATGGTACTTCTAAGGTGAATGACAGCAGCAGATATTGTGAAGTAGGACAATATAAAGTGTACTGAGTGGGAAGAGTCTCCTAATACTTAGACCTATGGACACACACACACACACACACACACACACACACACACACACACACACACACACACACACACACACACACACACACACACACACACACACACACACACACGTGATGTGATATTATAAACCCAACCTCAGTATTGTTACACAATGGGGCTCACCTTTTATGCTGGCTTGTGCAACTGTTTACTACTGGTATGCCACTGTCCACAGCAGGATATCACTGTATGTCATTCAGGGTATACATGTCTGTGACTCATGCTGTCTCTGTCTCGCTGTGTGTGTGTGTCTCTCTCTCTCTATCACTGTCTGTCTCTCACTTCCCCACATCTATGTGTGTGTATGCTTGACATATGTTATCTGTTGCCCATATATGTATATATATATATATATATATATATATATATATATATATATGTGTGTGTGTGTGTGTGTGTGTGTGTGTGTGTATCTCATGCAACAGATGCAGATAAATCACATATGGACCACCTACAGCTATCTGAGGGTAATCCTGTCTGATGTGAGTGTGTGGGGACAGTTGAAGTGTACATAGCTGTCTGTATGCACAGACATATATACACAATGCAGTCATATATTCTGATGTAGGTTCCAACATGTCCTGTGATTCTGTAAGTGCAGGAGCATGCCCACTGTGTGACTGTCTATAGTTAGAGTGGGACTCCATTTCAGAGATAGGTGTACTCCAGTCCAGGGTTTTGTGTGCTACAGCCATACCATTCAGGAGTACACAGGACTTTCCTCAGGGTACTTGTTTTGTTTAGCAGACATTTTCTGACATATCTGTAGTCTAAAACTACAATGTACTGTGTCATTACCTAATGCCAGACATCCTCAGATCATCGCAGTGCTTTACCAGAGGAATACTAGTTGTATGATGCATACACCAATATTATGAGGGCAGCTATGTAAATTATTGCCCAACAAGGCTATTTCTGAGGTGTGGCTACAGCCAGTTTAGTAATGACTCAGCTGTGTAAACAGTCCAGAAACCTGGTTATATATTGGCTGGGGATCTCCTGCTTGTGTGGTATCTTTCTAACCTGAGATGTCATATCCTTGTGTGGGCATACCTTTCACCTGTACATTTTTTGGCAGGTTGTCCAGGTGTTTGGCTAGAGGTTTCATCCTTTTTATGTAAACATGTTTTTATTGCAAGTTAGTTAGTTATAATTGAAGAGTGATGTTACAAAATAATGACAGACATTACTGTTGCAGACTACATAACCTTCAGACAATTCCCGCTACTGCAAACCCCTCACCCTGCCAACTTTCTCAGTATGTAAGTGCAATATTTACAACACATGCCTATCATTGTGCCATTGTTCTACTTTTATTTCTGCCCTTGTCCAGAAATCTTGCTGTTAGAGGTTGGGTGTTATGAGTGTTGGTACAGAGTGCATTCAACTATGCAGGCATGTCCATTATATGTAAAAGCAAACATAAGAAAAAAGGATTATTGAGAATGACCACTGGCAGCGGTACCCCAAAACACTTATATTCACAAAAGCCTTGGTACTTCTACTACACATCCTTTAAGATGTCACTAATATGTGTAGTATATTCCACATAGCACTGTGACTTCCAGGTATGTTAGTAGCAGAGCAGTGGGTGTCACTGACATTCATAACAGTTGGCACTGCAATTATCTGCACATGGCCCTGTCAAAGCCAGCACTGTACTTAGGGCACTACAAGATGACTGCCAGGAGAATGTGCTGGCCAGATCCAGACAGTATTTACCACACATACACATAGCTCATTGACCCCTGCATATTGTGGAAAGGCAACATCTTTTCATGTGCATTGGTACAGCCCTGCCAATGTGTGCTATGCTGCTATTTCCCTGCAAATATACATGTTACTGCATTAGTGTGGGTATATGGGGGGTAACACCTGTCAACTGTACACATTTGCACAGACTGCGCTGATATTTGATTTACATTTTGGTTCCATTTACCATACTATTATGCCCTGTCTTGGGGACTAGAGGCATATCAGTAAAGAGCCCAGGTCATAGTGTACTGGCATACATTTGAGTTTCAGACTTCTTACCCTTCATAGCCTTACTGCAACTGTGGGTCCCGCTGTGCTATCACTGTGTGAGTCTGTAGGGGGGTAATTCAACATTGCTGCCATTTGTGTGCCTTTACTTTTCTCTGTGGTTTTCTACATCTGACTTGCTGGGTGGGTGTGAGAGGTGGTTATGGGACCCCAACCTGACATCCATGCCTGTAACCTATGACTCCCCAGTTAGTTGCCCCCACACACATACTACAGTGGGATTTGCCACCTTGGTTACTACTGCATAGTGTGTGGAGGCCAGTTTTGGCCAGACATTTCCTGGTATCCGACATAGCTGTCAATTGTGTGCTGCTGTCCCTGTAGGCCACCCAATTCCCTTGCATGCAGCATTACCATGGATATGCTAGCAAAATACACTAATCCATTCATTTATTGTTAAGAAGACTGACTTACCTTGTGCTTGCAGCAATTGTGAGGACAGTGCTTGAGGGCCTCCTAGGTTGGATGCACAGAGTACACTGCCTATACATGGTAAGTTACAGGTAATGTGATGCGTGTGTCATCCATTTTTTTGTGTGTGCAAGTCAGAGAGAGGTGTCAGTTCTTGGGGTCCCAGTGTATGTTCTATGCATTGCATCTTTGCCAAGGCCGGAGCATACTAGGCATGCCTCCATCTGCCTACAGGAGCAGGCTCAAGGGCCTCCTCCTGTGAGTCCCCCTGTGCCTGTGGGGACCTTGGCAATGGCGGTGGGCTGTGTGGCCCTTCCCTGTGCTGTTCCTACTGCAACTGTGTTCACAGGATCATACTGTGTGCACATGTGGCTGGAGAGTACTGCAAGGCTCCATCAGATATGTTAAGGCAGCAGAACCATGACTTGAACACCCCAAGCACACACTCTATAATGTTCTTAATTTGTGCATGTGCATCATTATGGCATTCCTGTGTGGGTGTCTGTGCATTTCTGATGAGTGTCATCATCCACGGCTCCAGTGCATAGCCAGCATCCCCCACCAGATGGCCATATGGGATGGCCCCACTGGAAAATGCCTGGTACAGCTGATGAATGTCAGATGTGGGAGTTGTGATAGCTTCCAGGGCTACCAGCACACACATTCATGATAATGCCCTTGGCATTGCACATGACCTGGCAGGTGATGGAGGGGAATCCCTTGCGATTTATGTAGACCCTACCCTGTTCACCAGATAGTGCTTTGATGTGGATGTGCGTGCAGTGTATGGCACCCAGTACCTCCAGGTATTCTGCTAAGTGGTGGAAGAGATGCATATTGCTGGTCCTCTCCTCATGGGTGTTGGGGAAGTAAATGTGCTCACTGGCATGTGGTAACATGGCATCCAGGAACTGGTGGAGTACCCTGGATCCAGATGGCTGTGAGACCCCCATGAAGTCCCCTGCATGTCTTTGGAAAGTACCTGTAGCTAGAATCCTTAAGGCTACACATACCTTGGTATCCACTGGGATGGGTTCCTCTCTGTTGGTTCTAGGTCTGATTTGAGGCCAGCACAGCTCGGTGATTTGCTGCAGTATGTCTCTGTCCCCCCTGTAGCACTCTACTATCTCCAGATCATATATCCCCAGGTAAGTTACCCTGGGTCTGAACACTCTTCTACTCCTTCTTGGTCTGTGGTGGTTGTCAGCATTATCCTTCCTCACCACCCTCAGCCTCTAGCACATACTAATGGATCAAAGTGATGGAAGCCCCTAAATTTTTCCAGTTACAATTCCCCTGCATGTGTACACCAATGGTGCAGATTTTCTGGGAAAAACAGACTGTAAGCTGTTTCCATACTTTATACTGTTGTGCAGTAGATGTTGCCTGTATGAATTGCTGACTATGGTGCATTCCACCTGCCAGCTATGTTATTTGTACTTGATTCATTTAATTCTGGTATTTTTCCTATTTTTTCTTTTCCCCCTTCCCAGTTCCTCCCCTTTGAAGCCCCAAGGTGCACTGCACAAACCCATTGCCAATATGTAAATAGTCCTGCTATTTCTGATTTTTTTGTTGTTTTTGTTTGTTTCTTTTAGATCGGGTGTGCTCCACAAAAACTCATTTAGCTAATGTAAACAGAAAGAAATGGCCCTCCCCTGGGAGGGAACATCCTCCTCAGTTCATGGAATAAGACAATACACCATCAGACACACCCCTTGATTAGCTGTGCTTAGCTAAGCTTATCTCTGCACCTTCGGGCTCCAATGTGCTTACAGCATGCCCTACACACC
>NC_056749.1:829510238-829575238 GCF_019279795.1 Protopterus annectens
AATTAGAGCTGTAGTGCAATAGATGAATAATAACAACTGTAGTTTAATAAAAATCAATAATGATACCAATCACAGCAAGGAAGATGGTGTACATCAGAATTGTCTTCTCATAACATTGCAGTAGAGCTATATGCAGTGAGTCGGTAAGGTTGCTGCAGTCAAGTATAACACTGTAATAGCTGTAGAATGCAAATCTAATGGCTACAAACTGTATTGCTTAACTCATAGTATGCTTCAAGGGTGTCTCTATGCCAATACTGGTCACATAATGCTCTGTCTTCTACAGACTTCAGGTAATAAAGGTATATGGGTGAGGTAGCTCACTCCACTGCCAGATATTGTATGTGGACTTCACAGATATTGCAAACCAATAACAATAATATGTGTTCACCAACATTGTTGAAAGTGGAATAAAGCTGTAGTATTATATGCAGTATGGTTGTTTACCATGCATATGTGTCCTGTTGTCATTGCAGTCTAGTATAACACTGTAATAGTACTAGAATGCTAGAGGAAAGTCATGTAACTTGTTTTGCACAATTCATAGTATGTTTCCAGGTGATCTCCAGGCAAGTATCAGTCACCCTATAGTCAGCAGTGCCTCAGTAGCTCAGACTGTTAAATTCTTTATACAATGTACATTTTGCCACACACAGTCCTGGGTTCAAATCCAGTGCTATGTAGCACTACATTTTCAGTATCAGTCCCATAAAGCTCACAATTTCTCAGTCCCCAAGAACACAAAAATGTTATGGGTGAGTTAGCCCATATTCTGTGCAGATATTTTGTTTAGATCTCATAGAATATTACATTCAACAGCAAGAATGTGTTCACCATCATTGTTGATTCAGAAATAAAATTGTGTAATCACAGTATGGCTTGCATGTCTGTATTATGCTGCTGCAGTCAGTTATTAAATTATTTGCAGATGTCTCCTGCAGTCGCACCTAGTGAGTTCTACTCCCATACCTGCCAGGAAGCCATGCCGGCTGTCTAGTTTAATTACGCAAACATGCCTCTCAAGTGTCACGATTTCTCGTAATGTAATTACAACTGACTAATCCGTCTGTCACATGTTTACCAGATAAATTATTACCTGGAATGCAATGTATTACCAAATCCATTTACAGAACAACCTGGTAGTTATATAAGTCCACATTATGTGAAACCATTCTGAGTAGTTCCGTACGTGCATTTGTTAGTGCTTGGCCCTTATTGTCCCATGCTATCAGCTTGAGAGGTATATATGTGCTACAACAGCTATAGCAGAATTGTAGTTACTGTAATCACAACTGTCAGTACACATCTGTAGAAGTATGTATGACCAGTGTTGTCAAGGATATCATTTGCAATGTCACTAATGGAATGTTTTTCTTTCTCTCTCTAGCCAGCCCTTATCTTAATTTATTTATTATTGTAATGTATTATTATGATTTAATATTAACATATTTTGTTAAACTAACTACATTTTGGAAAATGTGGTTGATTATTGTTATGTTTTATTATGATTTGATAAAACTCAAAAATGAAAGACAAACCAAAAAGGAAACACTGGCAACTGGTTCAGGCAAATAAAATGGTACACTCCATATGAAATGTGTATTTAATGGATAAAATAAAGCGCTTTTCGTCCAGTATATTAACTTGAACTTCTTCAGATAAAAAACAAGTACAAATTAGAGTTTTAAATACCCCTCCCAGTTCTCCCATGTGATTGTTCAGTAGCAAGCTCTTAAGGGAACATCACTACAATACCATCCAAGGTCATTCTTCACTACTACTTAGGTATAAAACGTTATAAAAAAGTCTCAGTTATTTAACCTATGTAAACTATTAGTTAGAAAAACATTTTATAAAACACATATATTAAAACATATTTTAGAGCATATGTTAGAATGTTTATCTCCTCAAGTTTTTCAATTTTAGCATGCAATGAACACATCATTCAATCCCTGGGTAATGTTGCATTTAAGCGGATTTGCCACAGTAATTCTAACTGTTCAAGAATTACTGTTAGGGGTCCACCCCTTGGGTCAGTGTAAACTTGTTCTATTACCCGGAATTTGAAAGTGTGGTTAGGGTTTGCACTTATATGTCTAGCTAGTGCATTCTCTGTTTTGTTTTTTTTGAAATGTACATATGTTCGTAAATCCTATGTTTTAGTTTACGTTCTGTCTTTCCTACATAGAAGGAAGGATATAGTTGACATAAAGCAAGAAAAACTACCATTTTGGATTGGCAATTATATCTATTACTGCTTTTTAAAACGTTGCCATTAATTTCTACACTTCGCCCATCCTGCATGTATTTGCATTATGAGCAGCTAAGACATTTAAACATTCCGGGATTTTTAATTATGGTGGGTCTGCTAACCTCCAATACATTTTTCAAGTTCTTCCCTTTCCTGAATATAATTTTGGGGCTTGTGCTTAGATAGGATTTATGAACATACATACAACATTTCAAAAAACAAAACAGAGAATGCTTTAGCTAGACATATAAGTGCAAACACTAGCTACACTTTCAAATTCTGGGTAATAGATCAAGTTTACACTGACCCAAGGGGTTGACCCCTAACAGTAATTCTTGAACAGTTAGAATTACTGTGGCAAATCCACTTGAACGCATATATTACCCCGGGATTCAATGACATGTGCTCAATTCATTGCATGCTGAAATTGAAAAACTTGAGGAGATAAACTTTCTAAAATATGCTCTAAAATATGTTTTAATACATGTGTTTTATAAATATGTAACAAAAAGTTACACCTCAAAGGACAAACGTAGTATTGCCAGCAAATAAAAAGAATATTCCAATAGCAGCAAAGAGTGTCACAATATACGAGCCAGGCAGTTCAATTGAAAATATAACCATGAAACTTATAAAAAATATAAAAAAATAAAAAATATAAAAAAAATATATAAAAAATAAAACATATAAAAATAATATAAAAAATTTATTAAAGTTCATTAAAGTTTTTTATTTTTTATATGATTCATGGTTATATTTTTATTAGAACTGCCTGGCTTGTATATTGTCACACTCTTTGCTGCTATTGAAATGCTCTAAAATATGTTTTAATATATGTGTTTTATAAACTGTTTTTCTAAATAATATTTTACGTAGGTAAAATAATTGAGACTTTTTACAATGTTTTTATACCTATGTAATAGTGAAGAATGACCTTGCTACTGAACAATCACATGGGAGAACAGGGAGGGGTATTTAAAACTCTAATTTGTACTTGTTTTTTATTTGAAGAAGTTCAAGTTAATATACTGAATGAAAAGTGCTTTATTTTATCCATTAAATACACTTATTTCATCTGGTGTCTACTATTTTATTTGCCTGAACCAGTTGCCAGTGTTTCATATTTATTATGATTTGATATTAACATGTTTTGTTTAACTATATTTTGGAAAATGTGGTTGATTATTGTTATGTTTTATTATGATTCAATATTAACATATTTTGTTAAACTAACTGTTTTGTTGGCCTTATGGTTTACTTCACACTGGCATGCTGTTACCATACTGACTCTTATATAACATAATGTTGTGTTGCACATAATATACATTAATATGTATTTAGATTAATAAATATGATGTTCCATTCTGTTAACACTAACAATTGTTTGGTTGTTACTAACCGTAACTTATTGCTTTATCTCATGTACTACAGCACGTTAAGGTAGGCCAGTTCCAGCTGATCCCCCTACCTTGCCTCAACCTTGCCTCAACCGGCCATGGCACCAGGTCCCAGCACATCTGGGATCCAGACCAGTAGTCATAACTCTGCTGCCCCTGCACTACCTGCTGTGTTGGGTAGTACTGCCCCAGGGGATGGGGCCCAGTCCCCCTCTGGGAGTGGTGGCATAGGGAGAATGGTCACCTGGGATGAACTACCAGTCCTGGTGCATAGGATAGTCCACTGTGGTTATGACCAATTTCTGCACCAGATTAAGGGCATGCTGGCCACCCTAGTGGGGCTGCCATGCCCTGGTGACCAACCTCCAGCACAGCCACCCTCAGGGCAGTGAAGCAGCAGTGCCAATGGTCCCATGGGTGGGGACATGAGTCATGCTGCTACCTTCTGGAGGCACATGAGAATCGGATTCCACAACAGCCTCCCTGTCAAAGGTGTTTATCCCCTCATATGTCACACACTGCCCCTGTTTGCTGTCTTGTCTGTCTTGTCTATTTGCAAAAGCATCCTCATCTACCCAGCTTACCTCCTCCATATGTAGCTATGTCCCTTCCCCAACATTCTACTCTCATCTTACAAAAAATGGGCACATGTCCCCCAAAAAATATCGTCCCATACATAGCTCTCCATTTCTTGCACATGTCCACGGGACACATGTAATTTGGTCCAATTGGCTTGACAATAATGTTTTGTTGTCCTCTCCTCCCTCTGGGGTTTGAGAATCCAAATTCATCTATATATCTGTCAAAGTGCACAGCTGTTGTGCAAGAAATGGATAGCTATGGTTATTTCCTACACCCTTCCTGCACATCCATCCCTGCCTTTCAATATGTTTTCAACCCTGCTTGTCCCCATTTCACTACTTTACTATCTCGGTGGTGGTGCTGCGGTAGTGTTGTCGCCTCACAGTAAGACGTTGTCCCATTCGATTCTCATCTAAAGCGTCTTCTGTGTGGAGATATGCATGAATGGGCACCCTTAGTTGAAGGTTGTGCGTCAGAGCTGGCGACTCGATACGTAAAAATCTGCTGCCAATCATTAGCGGACCGGAGTTCCGCTGTGGTGACCCCTAACAGAGAAAAGCCAAAAGACACAACAACTATCTCTCCTTTTTTTATTTTCTTTATTTTTTTTAATAAGGAGCTGCATGGCACACTGTGTTGTGCAGCTTCGCTCAGCTTAGCTAAATACAGCTATAATGAGTATATGTGTTTCCAACATTGTGAGTCACGTACAAAATAAACACCTCTGCCATGTTTCAGACCCAAGCCCATCACACCTGCAGCACACTTTATTAATCCACCATGCCACACATCTCTTACTTATAACAGGTGGATTAAACAAAACATAGCAATTGCCAATTAGTCATTAGGTATGTTTCAGCAGAGCTGCACACAGAACCACCCTGCGCAAACTGGAATAAAAAGTAATGGAAAAATGGGAGTATACCTTGGATTCTGGTACAATAGTACACCACTAAACAGCCAAAGACGTGATAATGGGTGTAACTGAGGCCTGTGATAGGAGGTAAATGTGCCCTTTTATCAGCAACATGTAAAAAGTCACCCGCTAAGGCATTAATGGCAAAATACATGTTCAACTGGGATTCTGGTGTAGAAATACATCCATATAAAGCCATGCACATACTGATGGATGTAGAAAATGTTTGTCATAGCCTGTATGTCTGCACATATATCTTGCAAGTACACCTACTGTAGCAGTGACTCAGTAGCTCAATCTGTTAAATGATTTGCATACTGTACAGTCCTGGGTTCAAATCCAGTGTTGTGCTGCATTTCATTACATTATTGTGAAGAAATCAATTAGTGAATCACTAATACACTCTTTATCCACACAAAACATTGCAAATTAAATAACTGCTTTTCAGTGCATGAAGTCACAGGCCTGCAGATAGGGATAAACTTCACATATCCATATAGCAATACTGTATGTTGCTTAGTACTCTGTTATTGACACAGTTGCCTCACATACGTACCTTAAACACATGTCTTAATTAGAGTGTAAAGGGTACCTTCACCCTGGCACTGCCTCTACAACAAGGCTGACACAGCTGACACAGATATCCCTACAGCTTGTTGTCCTCCAAAATGTTCACACTCTCTGCCTATGTCTACTACTTGCAGCATCAGCTGCAGCCTGTGGTACACACAGCTCTATATAAAGGGTTCTGCTACAAACCTACCGTCTGTAACAATGTATTCTTCTCGCCATGGTAGTGTCCATCTCAACAACTAAGAAAGGGGCCCAGGTCTACGTGAAGGCCTTATATAGTTTACAGTGTTTGCATGTCATTGGATAATTATAGTGCAATTCAGCTGTTTTGGCTGCAATTAGCATTTCAGAACTACATATTACTTTAGAGGTAATCACCTGCTAATGGGGAAAATGTTTAAAATGCAGGCAGCTGGCTATGGGGAACCATTGTGTATGAGACCTTGCTCACACAGAGCATGCCTTTGTGAATCTTTACCAGACACACAGTTCAACAGAAGAGTACTGCACTCTAGCAAGTATATAACTCTTTTTTGTGCCTAACATGATTCAGATGGGAGGATAATGGTATAGGGAATAGGATTACAGCAGTAAGCCGGTCATAGATCTGTGGTAATGACATGTCAGTGATACCCTGCTGAGTTATACCAAGGGGACATACAATACATCAGGGTAGCATTGTCTTTTGTCCATGTGGCACACTGGTGTTGTTGGACTGTCCCTATATAGTGGCTGTTATAGCACACTGCTATTTGTCTGGCACTGCTTCTATGACATATTATTGTGTGGTTGACCTTAGGAGATACACCACAGTGGACTGGAGTTTTGGGTATATGATCATACAGCAGAAGCTATCATGGCAGACAGGGAAATACCTCATTAATGGTACTATATCGGGTGTGTCCACACATGTAGTATGTTGTCACGCTGTGGGCTATGCCATGTGTGAGCAAACAGTGGACAGTGGCAGCCATTTTGCCCTTGCTGTATCTGTACATAGTGGATGTCCATGTATCTGATGTTGTAATGTGTTCCCCTTGTGTTGTCTTTCAGGAATAATGTACCACAGATGACACCCACCCTTCTCAGATGCAGATAATGAGATAATCTCGCAAGGACTAAGGCAGCATCATGACATCCTGCTATCCAGGGGAGACATAATAAGGAACAGTGAGCTGCATTGTGGTCAGACCTTGTCCGTGACATTAATGCCATAGGCCAGCAGGACAGGAGATATGAGGAGGTTCACCACTGGGCAACTGATATGATTAATGCTGCATGGTGATGGGCAGTGGATATAGACAGGGATAGTGCTGTCACTGGTGGAGGTCCTGCAGCAGAACAACAACTCTCAGCCACTGAGGAATTCCTGGTGAACCTAGGAACACATGACAGCTCCCAGGCATCCATCACACCATAAATTGTGGAGGTGGGTGCCATAGTTTCCACAGCTGAGGAGCGTGCAGGTAAGCTTACTGTGATCAGCATCATAATACTGTAACAGTCAGTGTATCAGGCTGTAGATACTTTTATGTGGGGGTCAGGTTTTTGTTCTTTGGGGGGTGTAACCTCAGGTATACACTCATTCACAGATTGGGACCAACACAGCAAGTAACACAGTAGCTACTGGAAATGCGAGCTATATGGACATATTACCTTGTACTGCAACATGCAGTGGTACTGACATTACCCCACCCTCAACTTTTCACAGGTCCATCAGGTATTCCCCAAGGCTGTGGTCCTGCCTCTGGTAAATATGACACTTGTTTTATTAAGGAGCAGTCACAGTCTAGTATGGTTTAGAGCCAGAATAATGTCCTATGTACATGTAATTATGTGTGTAAGCAGCATAGGACATTTTAAATGTCAGTCTGGAAGAGTTACCAAAGGTTTCAAGAGGGGGTAGCCACAGGATTGCAGTTCAACAAACAGATACACTTTGGCAGTTAAGGCTCCTGGATTAAATGAGACAAGGAATCTGAATTGCCTTTTAAAATACAACAGATTGAAGGCAAATACATTAGACAATGAAATGTGTATTTCCTTATAATTGTGAAGAGAGTTGTACTGGGCTTTATGCACTGTTTTTATTATAGTGTCATACTGAGTAAGTAATAGATAAATATTACTAGCCATGTCTGACTTGATTTTCTTCGAGGGATGGTTATAAAGGTCATGAGTTGAATTTAAATTGTTTTCCAAGGTAGTGCTTTGTGGATGAAGGTGGAGAAGGAAGTTGTTTGACTGGTAATCCAGTTTTGGTCTTTGCTGTTATGAGTCTTGGATGCCTTTTGTACATAATAGTGCAGGTATTAATGCACTGCTTTTTTCATTCTTATTGCAAGTGATGGTGAGGGTTGGAATTTGTCCCCTACACAATCTGATGTCAGTGTCTCCTTGGACACTGATGATGATGATGGTGGCCACAGTGAGGCATAGGTGGGAGTATTGGGGGCTGAATCTGTTGCAGAGGTAGACATCACTCTTCAGCCCCCCCCCATTGTCACTGCACACAGTCAGTATGCCCACACATACCCCATCTCTGGAGGCCACAGATATTGGACAGTCAGAGGGTGGAGACATTGAACAGGAAAGTGTGGCAACTATGGCTCCAGTGAGTGTAGGCACTGGCTATACCAAGAGAGCTGGTGAGGTCTCACACAGGTGGATTAACAGTGATGCTTGTAGGTCTGCTGTCTGTCCACCACCTGTTGCAGGTGTCACATCATGGGCCAGTCAGTGCATGTTTTGGGCCATCATGGAGGCACAAGCACATTCTGAATTGAACACCAGGCATATGCTTAGGGTTAAGGATGCTGCACAGTCTGAAATCTGTGACAGCCTCCACCATATTGCAGGCACCCTTGATCAGTTCAGTGATGCAGTGGACAGACAGTGGGCTGAGGCATTGTCTGTCTTGGACTGCACATTGTCTGTGCTGGAACGTGTGGTTGGAGTTGAGCTTTGGACCCATGGACGTAGGTCAGCAACACCATCTGCTGAGAGTCGACATGGCCATGCACACTCACAATCCCATAGTGGCAGTACATCCAGCACTATAGATGGCAGTGTGCTGTCCACACCATGACATGGCAGGCCATGAGCTCATGGTCCTGGGCAGTCCCGTGGGAGACATGGTCCCAGCAGACACCAGTCACTGTCAGGTACTAGCACTGCTTCTGACCTTGGGCATGGAGGTGCCGGTGCAACTCCCTGCAGAGACAGTTCTCATGTTCAGGGCCAGAGAAAGTGAACTGTCAACTCTACTGTGTGCAGTACAAAGCTGTCCAACATACACATGTGTAGGACTAGCACTAAGCTTGACTGTGTATATGCACACACTCACACACCACCGTCAAATGCAGGTCACCTACAAACACACACAGTACCACTCCATGTTCCATCTTACATGCTCCCCACTGACTCACACACATGCTGTCTACTGTTTGGGCCAGCCTAGGCCTCCTACATCCCCACACAACACACAGCACCCTGAGCAAGTGATGACACCTGTGCCACATCCCTGTCATCCTTGTCATTGGTGCAGGGAAATTAAGCTATGGGTCTGATGCTCACAATGACAATATTCCTTAACATGTACTTGTGTAATGCAGTGTTGGTTCACCATACCACTTGTAGTGGTTAATGAGACATACGGTATGCTGGCATTTGTCAAGAGTATGGCACATATATTGGTGTACCTTATGTAGTCCTCATGTTGTATGTTGTTGACTTGGCTGTATAGTTACACAATGACAGGTATGTCACGGGCATGTTTCTGGTTCTGTTACAGGAGTCTGTTGGAATAACCTATGGATACACAGCAGAAATAAAGCAGCACAAGATGGCACATCAGCACAGAGGACATATGCCATCAGCAAGGTACAGCACTATAACTGCATGGCTCCATACATTCATATGTGTATAACAGGCTAACAAGGACAATGTTGGCATTCAACATACTCATGCATCCCTAATCTGTGAGAAGGTCTGCTGACCTTCATGAGTACCACCAGGATATTGATGGAGATGATGCATCTACATATATCCTGTGTCCAGTACCATCAGTTGCCCAGCAACAGTTATGATTGTTGTGTTCTGCATCCCAGTGTGTAACCTGCATATGTGTGTCACAGCAGATGTGTGCATGACTTGCATGGGGGTCTGTTTTATGTAGGGTCTCACCAGCATGTACTATGCATACCACACTGATGTTATTGGTGTGTAGCACAGGTGACACGTGTTATTCCTGTCATGGATACACGGGAGATATACAGTGGGAACTGACATCTCCCTGTATGGATCCATACACATCCCCTCCAAAGCATTTCAGAGACAGACTACACATGTACGGTCTTGACATGGACTCCATAGGACATGTTCTCTACAATATGTATTGGTGTACCTTGGAACCTGTATTGCTGCTACAGTTGTATGATATGCCTGTGCAGTGACATGACAAGGGTGCCATTGCACACAATGATAGCTGTTATGACTGCCACATTCAGTATACCAGTGTCAGTCTGGGATGTATGTCCCAAACTTGTCAATATTGGTTGTACAACAGTGACCGCATCCACGTCTTTCCGACCAGTGACAGTCAAAGGCTACAGTACTCTCTGTGTTCAAATGATACATCCCATGGTTTCATAACATATAAAATGCTCTAATAGGCTCTCACAGACACATGGCTACATTGAGGCTAGAACCACTTCCAATCAGTGTGTACAGGACATGTCAAGGCACACACAAAGTGCAGGTTGGCTTATGTAGGTGTGCACATTTACCTATGTAGTGATGCATACTACAGATCAGAGTATGTGGTGCATTCAACACACCTCCTGTTTGCTAGTACTATAATTTTAGGACATATTATGCTTTATGACATATGCAGACCTTGTTGTGGTCAGTCCTTTGGGGCCACATCACCCTCTACAAATTAAACACTGCAAAACTCTACATATGTCTAGACTACCAAGGTTATGCCACATGGACACACACACACACACACACACACACACACACACACACACACACACACACACACACAGAGACACACACACATACACCAAGTGGGCTGGAGTGAGATTAGAACTTTTATCTATTTAGCTTTTTACACAATAGAATCACAGTACTTATCACAAGTGCCTCAGCTTACATCTGATATTATACTGTCAGCTGGTAGTCTTAAGGTGCCTGATATCATTAGGCCTACTAGAAGAGGGCAGTGTGGAAGCCAGCAGCCAGTTACAGAACCAAAATGTGCATAACCATTGCATGTGGATAGCCCAGGAGGGCAAGTCTGTTTATTTTTAGGAGGACACACACACACACACACACACACACATACACACACACACACACACACACACACACACACACACACACACACACACACAAACAAGCACACACATACCCCACGTAGGCTGGAGTGAGATTAGAACCCTTACCTATCTACTTTTGTACACTACAGATCACAGTATTTATCACACATGCCACGGGTTACATCTGATATTGCATAGTCAGCTGGTAGTCTTAAGGTGGCTGACATCATCAGGTCTTGTAGAAGAGGGCAGTATGGATGACAGCAGCAAGTTTCAGGGCCAAAACATGCATAAGCATTGCAAGTAGATAGCCCATGAGGGCATGTCTATTCATTTGCAGAATGATAAACACACACACACACACACACACACACACACACACACACACACACACACACACACACACACACACACACGTCACACACACACACACACACACACACACACACACACACACACACACACACACACTCTGACACAGTCACGCACCAAGTGGGCTGGAGTGATATTAGAACCACTACCTATCTAGGATTATACACTATAGATCACAGTACTTATCGCATGTGCCACATATTATGTCTGTTGTATGTGTCATTGCAGCCACATTACTTGTGCATTACACAAACTAGGCCTGTGTTGGCCACCATCTGTGGTCTGAATTGTGGTATTGCTTCATACCATTGTCTGCATCTAGTATCCTAGCAGTGGAATAACTGTAATTATCCTAGCTATGTGTGTACAGTTACCAGTATGGCTATATGTAGCTGCATGCAGTTACATGGGCATACCTGTGGGTAGGGACAAGTTGTCCTGTCCATACATGGATTAACAACATTATACATTGCAGTACCTACTCACTTGTGTCTGTCTATGTGGTGACATTCAGCAGGTACAGGGGTCTGTGGGTAAGTGGAATTTATACTTTTGCACCCTTAGCTTGGATCCTTTGAGCAGCAGTATGGCTGTGTGATAGTGGAGATTTACTCACCATTATTAGGGTATGTCAGTCAATACAGACATCCACACACATGTTTCTGTATATAACAGGGATGTATATATAACTGCAGCTAAGGGTTTGTATGATATGTATATGTGTTATGTAGATATACGGGTGTGTGTGTATCATTTTAATATATATAGCTATATATATCTGTACATAACTATTTGACACTACATAGCGATAGATATACTATGGTTCTGAGAGAGAGAGAGATTGTGACAGATGGATATGTATATGTATATCTGTATGTATAGACATTTATTCATAACAGGTCATTTTGACGAAGGGTGTCAGAAAATATGTATTAATGTGTGTATTAGTAATATGCTTAGTGCATTTAGAGCTTGAAAAGGGTTAACAAATTTATTCTATTTCATACTGCATAAATCTGTACAAACTGCAGATACTTTTCTGACTTTGTATTATTAGCTAAAATCTTGCTTGTGCCTTGGAAATTTACTGAGAAGCAGATGATTTGTGCTTATGTTAGGAAAATAATGAATAGAACAATACTACTTGTATGAAGCTTAGACAAGGAGTTCCGTTTGTGTTGTGAGAAAATACACAGCTGTAGAAGCTATAGATAATTAGGACAAAGCCTGTTTGAAAATATGAACTGCAATCAGCATTTGCTTGTATCTGAATTAGAAGAGTACCTTGAAATGTAACACTGTACAATGGAAGCTTGTAAACGAATTACAGCCCACCAAGGCCAGGTTGTTTTTCTCAAAAGTTTCTCACAGATCTAGTCATGTCAGCAGAAAATCTGAGTAACATCTGCTGTAGAACAATACTGAAAGCTGTGTTTGATTACGTCAGCCATAGAAGGCCATCTCTTGTAAAATAGTATAAGAATAAACATACTTCCTGTTAGTAGTTAGACAAATCCTTGTATTTGCATGTTTTTGTCTCCTTGCGGCAAGTAAATAAATATACCTTAACTGAACCTTACGTGTATTGGTCTTTGAAGTTTTTTCCTTTGACAGATTGGTCCTTCGGACCGGAAACCCTCACTTAGCCTCGGATCAGACAGGCCAGGTGGCTTAAAACCGTACGGGGAAGAAACCACATCGGTTCTTCTTAGTTGAAAAGCCCTCCGACTGAATTGTCGTACAAAAGAGGCTAGCCACTTTCTGATCTGCGACTGAAGGACAGGTTTACTCGAACCAGGTGATCAATCACGAAGGCTCAGGTAAGGTGAATCTACTTTTTTTCTGTTTTAGATCAGGGACTAGATTTGTATTTATTTTGTTAAGTCTTTATTTATACAAGTCAGGGACAAAAAGATTACTGTCTTGTCATAGATCAGGGAAACAGAGCAGATAGGCAGTCATTCTGAAGAAACTATAACAAAATCCGTGGTACCACGTTAAAAATAAGGAGTTATGTAACAATTAAAAAAGTTGAACAAAATGGGTAATAATTGTACAAAAAGATCCCAAAATCCACCGTTAACCGAAGACGCGAAATACATGCAGTCACAGTGTGCTGATAACATTAAATACTATTCAAAATGGGTTAATAAGTATGAATTTGATGGTAAATTAGAAAAATCCTCACTTGTCAAACTTGTCTAACAGCTTAAAACCGATTCTAGAGGTCGAGTAAAAAAGCAACATCGATTAGGAATTCCTCAGGCACACAGGTGGATTGAGGAAGTAAACCGAAGGGAACAAAAGAGTAATAATTCAAAAGCAATGTTTTTAGATAAGGAGGACAATAACTTAGTAATAGCGTCAGCCCCTCCGCCTCCCTTACCAGAATATGAGGCAAGTGAACGAGTTAATCCACCCCTGCGATATCCTGCTGTCACTGTAAGTAGAGACACTACAAAAGCGAAACCGTTTATTAGAGATCCCGTCGAGACCAGGTCTCGAACACGGGCAGGAAACTCAAAAGGGGACATTGAGTTATATCAAATGGGTAGAAATTCACAATTTATAAGTGAAGAAGAAATATGCCCACTTATAGAAGTGCCAAATCCTCAGGCAGGGCAAGATGGTCAGGACCCAACAATTCTAGTGTATAGACCCTGGACTCCGGAAGACATCCGGAAAGCCACTGAGGGGAATTCCCCATCCAAAAGTTAACTTTAGAAAGTTCTTAGAAGATTTGCAAGGAATGAGGCTAAGTTATAATTTAAACAGAGAAGAGGTAGAAAAAGTAGTCAGACAAATTGTGGGACCAGATTGGCACATGATTAGTGGCGACTGGAATCCCCGTGACGCTGTGCTCAGGCCCCTCCCACATAGCAGAGCAGAATTAGACAACAGAGTGAAAGGTCTTACAGACTGCATCTCTGAGAAATGGAAGCCTAGGGCAGACTGGACTTGCATTAATCAATGCATCCAACAGGAAGGTGAAACTATTGACAGATATTATGCCAGACTATTAGAATGTTTTAATAACTATTGTGGAATGCAGGTTCCTGAAGATCAGACACACGATTCCCCATATGAGCAGCAGTTAAATAATGCATTTTTAAAAGGCAGTATTGCACCCATAAGCAGCTTTATTACAAAGCACATGGTAGATCATTGTACAAGCAGGTTACAGTCATTACTTGAATATGCTAGGCATGCCAAAAGGCATTTTAATAGCAAAAAGAAAAAGAAAGCCCAAGTAGTTTCTGTAAAAGATGGAGCAGAAGGTTATGTAGTACAGTCCGGGAAAAAGGGCAAGAGAAATCCCAGGGAAACAAACAATCTGATCAGTGATCAGAGGACTTTGAAGGGGAAAAGAAAAGGGGTGAATGTTTTAAATGCAGTAAGAAGGGATACTTGGCAAAGGATTGCAAGAAAAACAAGTAAGCAACCATGCAAGATAAAGAGGGTGAGGACTGACTATATGATAGTCAGGAATCACTAGAAGGGGATAGCAGAAAAGGGACAAATGAGAATGTGATAGAGGGAGTAGAGAATGTGACAGAAGAAATAGATGAAGTGCAGGAAGTCACGGATAGTGAAGGAAATTAAATATTAGATTTTGCTTTATCGAGCTTAGAGCTCTATTTAGCAGACACAAAACCAGAAGTTACACTCCTGGTAGAAGGGAGGGAAGTCAGATTCTTGTGTGACTCAGGGGCATCACGGACCCTGATGCATCCCTCCAAACTGCTAGAGAACTCAGAGTCACCTGATTACATATTAGTGAAAGCAGCTAATGGACAGCTGTATTGGGAGCCCCTCTCCCATAATATTGTGATAACTGATCCTGTTTCAGGATTGACCCAGAAAAGCAAAATTGTTGTTTCTGCAAAATGCCCACTAAACCTCTTGGGCAGAGACCTTATGCAGCTATTTGGTATAGCAGTAGTTCCGACTATGCAAGGTATGGAAGCACAGCGACAAATTGATACCTTTGCAGTGTAAATGGAAGGTAAAACATTTTATTGGTACAGCCAGGACTTGGTTACGACTGGTCTAGGGGCAGTGACCGAAGAGTTGATGAATGTAGCCATCAGCAAGTTCCCCTCCCTTGACGTTGATAAACAGCATTTGTTGCACTGTACTATGTATTATTGTAACACACCAGGACCTGATAAGGCATATGAGCAAGAATTGTTTAGAAATTGCGCAAACAGATTGATATTACGTAATCTGTATTGGGACACATAAGGGAACAAAAACTGCTTTCAAACAAGTCAGACCAAAAAGTACACAATGAGGAACGTTGTTTGCAGACAGAAACGCCTCCGAGTCAAAAAGCTTCTAACGCTTTTATTTTGAACAAACCAAAGAGCGTTTTAACAGACCACTGCAGCTTCTTCAGAGAAACAAGTTAGACAAAAACACTCACTTTAAAATACTACATCAGGAAATGACATATTCCTGTTTCCTGTTACCGAACAGTTGTATTTAAAACACATACAAAGTGCAAAAAGTTAAAGGCATCCCACATTTAGAATCATTTTTAAAAGTAGCACACAACAATAAGAAATGGATTCAATTATATGAAAAAAGATCTCAGCGACTTAACAATAATATAGATGACAAAAAACAGATGTCATTACTATTTACAATAAACTACTATACAAAATATGTAAGTAGATCTATCGAAAAGTATACTCTGATACTCACTTAAAACATTAAAAACAAATTTGCCTTGTATGAGGTGTGTATAAGGGATAAATACTGCTCATATTTGCTCAGGCTTAGTTTATTAAACATTCAGTTTGTGCTGTAACCATGCAGGACTAAGGAAAAAAGAAGGGGGAGGGGAAAGAAAAGGAAAGGGAAAAGTATCCTTTGCCCTGCGAAAACACGTCGACCTAAAAGATTCAGCACGTGAGAATCCATTGTGTCTTCCTACTAAGACCACTAAGACTAGGTTATAAACCTGACTGTTAGGTTAAGCAAGCCCTGAATAGTAGGCGGTCAAGTTAACTAGCTAGACCCAATGTGTTAGTGCAAGGTGCTGAAAACAAACAAGACTGCCAAGTCATCCAATATGTGTTGCCTGATATACGGGTCAGACCTAAAGTCAGAGAAAACTATATAGTAACAATAGGTTTTACCTAAAATAACTTTTTAATTTAAGAACTGGGGCAATGTTGCAGTTAGTGTTAAGGCCAGGGAGACAGAAAGCGTCCAAGCGCAACTGCCAATCCAGCTCACAATTTTCTAGTATTAAAGATACAGGGCCCCCTCTGATTTTTAAGGGTACATGGTCTATAGCCATAAAGCTAAAACTATGTCCTGGGAACAATGCAATATGTTTGGCCAGTCGTTGTCATCTTTACATGTCCTAATTGCATACAAGTGCTCATACATCCTATCTCGCAGTCTCCTGTCGGTTTTTCCGATGTAGAACCCAGAGCAGCAGTTGCACATAGCAATGTATATAACTGATTTGCTTTCACAATTAAGTGCATGCTTGATGACAAACTTCCTGTCCCTAACAAGGAATGTCTCCCTGTTCGACATTGTTACAGAAGTTACAGAATCCACATCTGGACATTCCTTTCCTTTTATAAAACTATGCTGTTGGATATCCCTTTGTAATAGTTCCTTCAAATTTTTAGATCGTTTAAAATAAATCTGGGTTCGTCTCCCAATTTTCCTGCTAGTGATGGATTTGAGGATATCAACCTCCAATTCTTACGGATGATGTCCAGAATTGCTTCTGAATTAGTACTGAAAATAGTGACGAAGCTCAAAGTTAAATCTGTGTTTGATTCTCTGCGGTCAACATTGCTACCTATTAGACCACTTATAGGCACCTCATCTGTGAAACTACTAACTACACTGGAGGAGACCTTTTGTTTAGTCAATAAAGGGGTGTAGAAGCCTCTAGTTCTTTTAAGAGTGACTTCCTCAATAAGTTCACAAACCATTTTCTCAGGATAGCCACGGTTAGTGAACATTTCCTTCAGAAATGAACATTCCTTAACAAAATCCACAAGGGTGCTGCACATTCTTCCTGCCCTCACCAGCTGTCCCTTCACTATAGATCTTTTCTGTTTGTGAGGGTGAAAGCTGGTGAAGTGCAGGAAAGAATTGCAGTATGTTTTCTAAAGGCGGTGGACCTGAAGCACTGATGACAAATATCCTTAAGTAAGTTTGACATCTAAATAATCCAGCTCGGTGGTAGAAAATTTAAAAGTGAACTTCAGGAACTCAGTGGAATTACTGATATTATCCACTAAGTTTTTCGCTTCCAATTCTGACCCCCTGAACAGGAGGAACATGTCGTCAAGGTAGCGGGTGTTGAAGGTAACAGGGGCCATAATACCAGGGAGATCAGCCAAGATGTTTGCTTCCCAGTACCCCATTACATAGTTTGCCACACCTGCCCCATGTGGAGCCCATACCCGTTTCTGTAAATAGAAGTCACAGTAAAATAGGAAGTAGTTACTGGTTAGTACTATTTCAAGTAATTCCATAACCAGTTCGACCTCCAATCTAGGCGCCCCAAAATTTTGTAACATTGACCCTGTCCATTCAACCTCTAAGTGCGGTATGCACGTATAGAGGTCAATGACATCAATAGTTAACAAGTTGTCATCTTCATTGAATGGCAGTTTGTTTATGTTGTCCAAAAATGTCCATGAGTCCTTACACACACTTGGAATGTACTTAACGTATTTGTCCAAGATGTGTGTGATTAGTTTGGAACATGGGTAAGTAATAGAGGATCTACTGTCAATTAAAGCTCTCATAGGGGGGTCAGTAACACTTTTATGAATTTTAGGGATCCCAAACATAACGGGGATCTTAGAAGACATGATGTCAATATAATTATATGTCTTGATATCAATTTTCCCCGTTAAGAAAAGGTCCCTAAAATATCCCCTGATCCTTTGTGTGGTACCGTTAACTTCATTTCTTGAAGCTTTTGTGTAGGCATCACTATCAAGGAGGAAGTCATTTTCTCATTATAGGTGACATTATGAAAAATCACCAAGCCTCCTCCCTTGTCGGTTTTAACACCGATAGGTAACTGACTAAGTTCATCCAGTAATAAGCGTTGTTCTTTAGAAATATTGGGAGTTGTAGGCCTATTGTATTCATTATATTTGTTACCCAAAAATCTAAAATCAAATTCACACATGTTCTCAAACAATTCCAACGTAGAATGTAATGGAGGATTAAAACACTGGACAGTTTTGGAAATCCTACATTGGGGATGGCGTTTACTTCACCATGATTCACAGCCTCTGTTTCATGATTGAACAGTAACTTAAGATTCATTTTTCTTACAAAACACTTTAGTTCAATAATTTCTTTAGCAACATTCCCATAGGAAGTTGGAACAAAAGTGTTACCAAAGCTAACAATTCTATCAATTGTTGGTCCAAAATAATGTCAGAAAAATTGTAAATGGTAAAGTCGCCATTCGTGTTAGTGAGAATGACAGGGGGCCCACCATAAGAAGGTGAGCTAGAGGCATCAGCGTCGACTATACTAGAACTATCTGCCACCAAGAAGTTAGGTATGGGGTCAAGCAGGGGCAAGTTTGTTACTTCGTTCTGTTCCTGTAAGACTTCTTGCTGCGTTGCCCTAAAAAATTTTTGTTGTTACTATTCCCTGCATTATAAGTGTTGTGTCCCCTGTTGTCATTGTAACCTTAAAGGGACCAGACATGTTCGTATAAGTAGTAATAATGAATATCCGGTCCAAACACTAGGTGAGGATGAGGACGGGGTAGAAGACCTTGATGAAGAAGACTCTGGGAATGTTCATGCCACCCCAACACCTAGAAGGAGTAACAGAATTAAGGGCTTTGCTAAAGATAAGGGAAGCCACGAGAGAAGTGACAAAGGTTACAATGACAACAGGGGGCACAACACTTATAATGCAGGGAATAGTAACAACAAAAATTTTTTAGGGCAACGCAGCAAGAAGTCTTACAGGAACAGAGCAGTAACAAACTTGCCCCTGCTTGACCCCATACCTAACTTCTTGGTGGCAGATAGTTCTAGTATAGTCGACGCTGATGCCTCTAGCTCACCTTCTTATGGTGGGCCCCCTGTCATTCTCACTAACACGAATGGCGACTTTACCATTTACAATTTTTCTGACATTATTTTGGACCAACAATTGATAGAATTGTTAGCTTTTGGTAACACTTTTGTTCCAACTTCCTATGGGAATGTTGCTAAAGAAATTATTGAACTAAAGTGTTTTGTAAGAAAAATGAATCTTAAGTTACTGTTCAATCATGAAACAGAGGCTGTGAATCATGGTGAAGTAAACGCCATCCCCAATGTAGGATTTCCAAAACTGTCCAGTGTTTTTAATCCTCCATTACATTCTACGTTGGAATTGTTTGAGAACATGTGTGAATTTGATTTTAGATTTTGGGTAACAAATATAATGAATACAATAGGCCTACAACTCCCAATATTTCTAAAGAACAACGCTTATTACTGGATGAACTTAGTCAGTTACCTATACGGGTGTTAAAACCGGACAAGGGAGGAGGCTTGGTGATTTTTCATAATGTCACCTATAATGAGAAAATGACTTCCTCCTTGATAGTGATGCCTACACAAAAGCTTCAAGAAATGAAGTTAACGGTACCACAAAGGATCAGGGATATTTTAGGGACCTTTTCTTAACGGGAAAATTGATATCAAGACATATAATTATATTGACATCATGTCTTCTAAGATCCCGTTATGTTTGGGATCCTAAAATTCATAAAAGTGTTACTGACCCCCTGAGAGCTTTAATTGACAGTAGATCCTCTATTACTTACCCATGTTCCAAACTAATCACACACATCTTGGACAAATCGTTAAGTACATTCCAAGTGTGTGTAAGGACTCATGGACATTTTGGACAACATAAACAAACTGCCATTCAATGAAGATGACAACTTGTTAACTATTGATGTCATTGACCTCTATCGTGCATACCGCACTTAGAGGCGGTTGAATGGACAGGGTCAATGTTACAAAATTTTGGGTCTAGATTGGAGGTCGAACTGGTTATGGAATTACTTGAAATAGTACTAACCAGTAACTACTTCCTATTTGACGGTGACTTCTATTTACAGAAACGGGTGGCGATGGGCTCCCCATGTGGAGCAGGTGTGGCAAACTATGTAATGGGGTACTGGGAAGCAAACATCTTGGCTGATCTCCTGGTATTATGGCCCCTGTTACCTTCTACACCCGCTACCTTGACGACATGTTCCTCCTGTTCAGGGGTCAGAATTGGAAGCGAAAACTTAGTGGATAATATCAGTAATTCCACTGAGTTCCTGAAGTTCACTTTTAAATTTTCTACCACCGAGCTGGATTATTTAGATGTCAAACTTACGAAGGATATTTGTCATCAGTGCTTCAGGTCCACCGTCTTTAGGAAAGCCACATACTGCAATTCTTTCCTGCACTTCACCAGCTTTCACCCTCACAAACAGAAAAGATCTATAGTGAAGGGACAGCTGGTGAGGGCAGGAAGAATGTGCAGCACCCTTGTGGATTTTGTTAAGGAATGTTCATTTCTGAAGGAAATGTTCACTAACCGTGGCTATCCTGAGAAAATGGTTTGTGAACTTATTGAGGAAGTCACTCTTAAAAGAACTAGAGGCTTCTACACAGCTTTATTGACTAAACAAAAGGTCTCCTCCAGTGTAGTTAGTAGTTTCACAGATGAGGTGCCTATAAGTGGTCTAATAGGTAGCAATGTTGACCGCAGAGAATCAAACACAGATTTATCTTTGAGCTTCGTCACTATTTTTAGTACTAATTCAGAAGCAATTCTGGACATCATCCGTAAGAATTGGAGGTTGATATCCTCAAACCCATCACTAGCAGGAAAATTGGGAGACAACCCAGATTTATTTTTAAGCGATCTAAAAATTTGAAGGAACTATTACAAAGGGATATCCAACAGCATAGTTTTTATAAAAGGAAAGGAATGTCCAGATGTGGATTCTGTAACTTCTGTAACAATGTCCGAACAGGGTAGACATTCCTTGTTAGGGACAGGAAGTTTGTCATCAAGCATGCACTTAATTGTGAGAGCAAATCAGTTATATACATTGCTATGTGCAACTGCTGCTCTGGGTTCTACATCGGAAAAACCGACAGGAGACTGCGAGATAGGATGTATGAGCACTTGTATGCAATTAGGACATGTAAAGATGACAACGCACTGGCCAAACATATTGCATTGTTCCCAGGACATAGTTTTAGCTTTATGGCTATAGACCATGTACCCTTAAAAATCAGAGGGGGCCCTGTATCTTTAATACTAGAAAATTGTGAGCTGGATTGGCAGTTGCGCTTGGTCGCTTTCTGTCTCCCTGGCCTTAACACTAACTGCAACATTGCCCCAGTTCTTAAATTAAAAAGTTATTTTAGGTAAAACCTATTGTTACTATATAGTTTTCTCTGACTTTAGGTCTGACCCGTATATCAGGCAACACATATTGGATGACTTGGCAGTCTTGTTTGTTTTCAGCACCTTGCACTAACACATTGGGTCTAGCTAGTTGACTTGACCGCCTACTATTCAGGGCTTGCTTAACCTAACAGTCAGGTTTATAACCTAGTCTTAGTGGTCTTAGTAGGAAGACACAATGGATTCTCACGTGCTGAATCTTTTAGGTCGCACGTGTTTTCCGCAGGGCAAAGGATACTTTTCCCTTTCCTTTTCTTTCCCCTTCCCCCCCCCCTTCTTCTTTTTTCCTTAGTCCTGCATGGTTACAGCACAAACTGAATGTTTAATAAACTAAGCCTGAGCAAATATGAGCAGTATTTATCCCTTATACACACCTCATACAAGGCAAATTTGTTTTAATGTTTTAAGTGAGTATCAGAGTATACTTTTCGATAGATCTACTTACATATTTTGTATAGTAGTTTATTGTAAATAGTAATGACATCTGTTTTTTGTCATCTATATTATTGTTAAGTCGCTGAGATCTTTTTTCATATAATTGAATCCATTTCTTATTGTTGTGTGCTACTTTTAAAAATGATTCTAAATGTGGGATGCCTTTAACTTTTTAGCACTTTGTATGTGTTTTTAAATACAACTGTTCGGTAACAGGAAACAGGAATATGTCATTTCCTGATGTAGTATTTTTAAAGTGAGTGTTTTTTGTCTAACTTGTTTCTCTGAAGAAGCTGCAGTGGTCTGTGGCAGCAGCTCTTTGGTTTGTTCAAAATAAAAGCGTTAAGAAGCTTTTTGACTCGGAGGCGTTTCTGTCTGCAAACAAGGTTCCTCATTGTGTACACATAAGGGAACAGTGTAGCCAGCTGTTCATTGCCCCAGGAGTTCTTTGCACTCTATAAATCTAATTGATTACCACATGTTAGCTTAACTAAGGACAAGAATGTAAAATGGGTAGACTTAGGAGAGAAAGTCACGAGATGGGAAAAACAGACAGAGTTAGAACTGTCAGAACAGGGAATACAAATGCAGAAGTTGAATTGGATAACTCAGACCCACCCAGCTGTACACCTGCAGTCTAGCAAGAACAGCTGATTAGCACACCTATTGAAGGAAGAAGAGAATGCCTTACAGAATATACCAGAAACTTCAACAGGAAAATCAGATATAGGACTTATTCGTACAGTGGGACCAGTTACTATTACGCCAAAGTCAGCATTTAGACCACAAAAAAGACAGTATCCCTTAAGAAAAAATGCAGAGGTAGGAATCAAACCTATTATAGCAGCTTTACTTAAGGAAGGGGTGCTGGTGGAATCTCCTGATTCACCATGTAACACACCCTTATTTCCTGTTAAGAAAGTGAATGGAGAGTGGCGTATGGTCCAAGATTTACAAGCTGTAAATGACGCAGTAATACCAAGGGCACCTACGGTGCCAGACCCACACACCCTGTTGAATGATTTAAAACCTCAACAGAAATATTTTTCTGTGGTAGATATCAGCAATGTGTTCTTCTTGATACCGATACACCCTGACAGCCAGTATTGGTTTGCATTCACATTTCAAGGAAAAAAGGTATACATATACGCGACTACCACAGGGATATTGTGAAAGTCCAACAATATTCTCACAAGAAATGGCAAGCAACTTGGCGGGATTTACTCCACCAAGAGGTAGCCAGATTTTGCTTTATGTTGATGATATCCTGCTGGCGTCCCCCACCCAGCAAGATTGTAAAAAAGACACCATAGCGCTATTACAATTTTTAGCCACTAAAGGACATAAAGTAAACAAAAATAAATTGCAGCTCTGGAAAAAACAAGTTAAATACCTAGGATATGTAATATCCAAGGGAGGTAGGACATTAGATGAGGACAGAAAAGTAGCGATTTTGCAAGCACCAAAACCCACTACCAAGAAGGAAATGATGTCCTTCCTGGGTACGACTAATTTTTGTCGGAGTTGGATTCCAAACTATGCCTTGGAATCTGCACCATTGACTAACCTGATTTATAAAAAGCCTATGGCATCGCAGGATTTGTTACAATGGACACCAGAAGCAGAATCTGCTTTCTGCAAACTGAAACAGTTAATAGCATCCTCATTAGGTTTGGGATTACCAAACTATCATAAACATTTTTTCCAAACTGTAGATTGTAAGCAAGGTTATATGACATCAGTGTTAACACAGCAGCATGGGGACAAGCAATGCCCTATTGCTTATTATTCATCACAACAGGACCCAGTGGCACGGTCTTTACCTCACTGTGTACAAGCAGTAGTTGCAGCTGCAATGGCAGTACAGGCTTCGGCCTCAGTAGTTTTGTTCCACCCTCTCACACTGAGAGTGACTCATGCAGTCGCGATTATTTTACTGCAAGAGAAGGTAGCATATCTTTCCCCTGCTAGGCATCTTTCCTGTATGACTATATTGTTGAGCCAACCTCATATGACAATTGAACGATGTACGACTTTGAACCTTTCTACCTTGCTCCCAACCCCTGCAGATGGCACACCACACAGCTGCCTGCAGGTGATTGAGCAAAAGACACTGCCTAGAAAAGACCTTACGGATGTTCCCTTGGATGATGCCGAGGTGGCATACTACGTAGATGGCTCATGCAAAAGGGGTCCTGCAGGACAGAACCTAGTAGGATATGCAGTAGTTTCTGATATTGAGATTATAGAAGCGAAATCTTTACCACACAATTTATCTGCACAGGCAGCAGAATTGATTGCCTTGACACGGGCATGTACCTTAGCAAAGGGTAAATGTGTGAACATTTTTACTGACAGCCAGTATGCTTTTTCTACTGTACATGTTTTTGTGCAACAGTGGAAAAATCGAGGAATGATAACATCTACTGGCAAACCAATCAATCATGCACAGTTTATTTTAGATCTTTTAGAATCTATTCAGTTACCTCAGAGAGTAGCTATTTGTAAATGCACAGCTCATACCAAGCAACAGGCAGGATTTCAAAAGGTAATGTGAGAGCTGATACAGCTGCAAAGCAAGCAGCTTCACAAGTATTTCTTTTGAATGAGGAATTACAACCCTCTGAGATTTTAGACTTAGAAATGTTAAAGACAATGCAGACACTTACTATGCAAGTGGAAAAACAAAGATGGGTAAAACAAGGAGCAATTCTCGAAAAGGGGCTGTACATCTCTAAAGAAGGGAAACCGATATTGCCATCTAATTTGTTTAGATATGCAGCTTTGTTGAGCCATGGGCAGTGCCATGTCTCAACAGGGGGATGGTACAGCTGGTGAACCAAGTGTTCACGACATATGGATTCTTAAATTATACTAAAAAAATTTGTTAGATGTGCCATGTTTGTAATAAACATCATGCACAAGGGGCATTAAAGCCCAAGCAAGGGAGTTTCCCTACACTACCGTATCCATTTCATACTATTTGTATGGATTTCATAGAGTTGAGTAAATGTGAAAATAAGAAGTATTGTCTTGTCATTGTAGATATGTTTTCCAGATGGGTGGAAGCCTTTCCGACTAAAAATCCAGACGCAGCAACTGTGGCCAAAATCCTTGTTAAAGAAATCATCCCTAGATTTGGCATTCCAGAAGGGATCTACAGTGACAACGGCACACACTTCGTAAACCAGACCATACAACAGTTAAGTAGACATTTTGGTATTTCTTTAAAAAATAATTGTGCGTATCACCCACAATCTGCAGGGCTAGTAGAGAGGCATAATGGGATTTTAAAGAATAAGCTAAGGAAGTTAATAGTAGAAACGCAGAGAAATTGGGTGTACTGTCTGCCCCTGGCACTGGTGAGCATGAGAACTGTTCCCAATGCAAAAGGATTGACTCCTTTTGAAAAGTTATTTGGAAGGGCTTATTATATACCTCAGTGGAAATCTCTCATGCCTGCAGACCAGGAAGCTGACAGTACACTAGCTGAGTACATGCGAAACTTGTTAAATTCTAAACATTTGTTGCAGTCAAATTCTGTTTCAGATAAAGAATGAACCAGACCGTCAGAAGTGGCAGTGTCCCCCGGAACTTGGGTCTGGGTGAAGACAGTAAAGAGAAAGAATTGGGCATCACCAAAGTGGGAAGGTCCATATCAAGTGCTTCTGTCGACAGCCACTGCAGTCAAGATAGCGGAGTGTGCCTCCTGGATCCACCTGATGCACTGTAAATTAGTCAAGAACTTTGAACTGGACAAAAATCTTGTCACATGCCAAAAGTAAAAATGATAGAGTCCAGAAGAAACAGGAATGCAGAACAACCCTTTCCTCAGAAGTATTGCATAATCATCCTAACTGTACTAGTGACAATAATCTTTTTGTTGTGGCCTTTCCTTTTCCCAGCCACACAGACTGAACTGAATAAACGTGAAGCATTACTCATCGACTGGCATCCAAACTTTAACACTTACCAGGCAATTAAATATGTGTATGCTGAGACTTTCAATGTTTCGAATTGCTGGATTTGCACAACTTTGCCGGCAGCATATGGGGGGTTATTAATGACTACAGTCCCCCTAGGGGTCAATGAGACCAGGGAGAACTTGATTTATGATACCTCAATCATTACATCACAAGATAAAATAGCATTGCACTTGTCTGTTCCACAAAAGGGAACTGTGTGTTTTTATAAAAATGATACTGTTCAGGTGGGTTGGAGCAATTGCAATGTGACTGTTCCTTATAAATGTTACACTAAAGGTAACAATGTAGATCTTTATTGTAATACAAACTATGATTCATTTCTTGGATTGATGCACAAAACACATGAAGTAAAACATAATTCTGTTCTTTATAAACAACTGTCTATAATATATAGAAAAATGTTTCATGCAGGGTGAGTGTATATTCATAGCAAGGTTACTACTAAAGTAGAGGACTGTTACTTTGTGTGTGGCAGAAAGGCATACAAATGGTTACCTGAGAATTGGTGCAGGAGTTGTTTTTTGGGTTACCTGGTTCCGGCCATACGACACACTGCAGTTTTGCCTCGAGGAAAAATTTGAAATGTCCAAGAGGTCATCAAGAAACCTGTAAATCCAGTGGGACAAATCAATGCACGTTGGAAAGACCATCATTCCATAGGCAAAGGACTGGCACATATGGACTTGAGTGATAGCGTTATATCGTGGGCAGGCATATCTCCGGCGTATGGAGCAGTGAAATCGATCTGGGAGCTGAGGAAACTGTCGAAACTTCTCGAAGTAATGAGTAATGCAACTTTTTCCGCTCTCAAATTGGTGACAGATGAACTGAATGCTATGAAAACTGTAGTGCTTCAAAACCGCATGGCTCTCGACTTCACCCTAGCGGCGAAAGGTGGTACTTGTGCTTTAATTCAAGAAGAATGCTGTTCATATATTCCTGACCATAAACACGAGATAGACAATCATCTTGAGGTAATTCAGCAAGTGTCGGCCATGACCAAACCAGGCCTAAACCCACAGACAAAATTTTTCCAGAAATGGTTTGGGGGGTGGGGTACCATCCTAATGAACATCCTGATTGCCAGTTGTGTAGGAATGCTCCTACTGGGAGTATGTGTTTGTTATGGCATCCCCTGCATGAAAAGACTGATTAAAGACCTTATAGACATGTCAGTTTCTGAAACCTTATATCAAAGTGCTGAGTTTGAAGAACTGTTAAAAGATTGAAAATGCTTTCATAAGTTTAAACTGAATGACTCTCTTAACTGCAAATCCTGAGTGGAAGAGGTTAGGAGAAGAAAACAAACTGTTGATGCTTATTTTAAAAGTAGAATAAAAGTATTAAAAGGGGGGAAATGTCAGAAAAATATGCATTAATGTGTGTATTAGTAATATGCTTAGTGCATTTAGAGCATGAAATGGGTTAACACATTTATTCTATTTCATACTGCATAAATCTATACAAACTGCAGATGCTTTTCTGACCTTGTACTATTAGCTAAAATCTTGCTTGTGCCTTGGAAATTTACTGAGAAGCAGATGATTTCTGCTTATGTTAGGAAAATAATGAATAGAACAATACTACTTGTATGAAGCTTAGACAAGGAGTTCCATTTGTGCTGTGAGAAAATACACAGCTGTAGAAGTTCTAGATAATTAGGACAAAGCCTGTTTGAAATTATGAACTGCAATCAGCATTTGCTTGTATCTGAATTAGAAGAGTACCTTGAAATGTAACACTGTACAATGGAAGCTTGTAAATGGATTAGAGCCCACCAAGGCCAGGTTGTTTTTCTTAAAAGTTTCTCACAAATCTAGTCATGTCAGCAGAAAATCTGAGTAACATCTTCTGTAGAACGATACTGAAAGTTGTGTTTGATTACGTCAGCCATAGAAGGCCATGTCTTGTAAAACAGTATAAGAATAAACATACTTCCTGTTAGTAGTTAGACAAATCCTTGTATTTGCATGTTTTTGTCTCCTTGCGGCAAGTAAATAAATATACCTTAACTGAACCTTACGTGTATTGGTCTTTGAAGTTTTTTCCTTTGACAAAGGGGCAATAGAACTGCACTCATTTTACCTAAGTGGGACTGTCAGTACTAATAAGGTGACTCCAGTCCACACCTGCCTGTACTCCAGTCAGGAATATTGTATGTTACAGACATTAACATCTGCCCCTGTTTCTGCAGTACTGCACTTCACTAAAACTGTCCACAGCATTCCCCAGCTGTGTGCTGTACTTAATCTATGACTGCGGTTGGTAATGTTACACCACCAACAGACTGATAGTCTGCATACCTTTCAACTTTCCTGGTTTCCACAGAATGTCCAGAGTTTTGCCTCATATATTTGGTCTGCTCCTCATACATTTGTAGTCTTCTGGTGAATTATTGAATACTGACATCACTACATTATACTACTTTCAAACAAACATTTGTGTTTCGGATGTTATATCCTTCAGAACATATGAAATAATGTAACACCTTTACTTCTAGTGACCTTCGAGGTTTAAGGGGATAATATTTGAAATATGTCCCTGTTTGGGCCTTTGTACTCCCAATCTTACTGGCTTTGTCCAGATTTCTTGCACTAAGAGGTATGACAGTCTGTGAAAACACCAACATAGTACTACTTCACATGCAAAAGATGTGAGTACTTCCAGATTAGAACCATCAGCACCATCATTTGTGCTAGATTCCCTAGTCCACTGAGCCACTCAGATCACCAGACAGAGAGGAGTCAGTCATCACACAATCAACAGCATAAATATATACATTGTTATCCTGTGTGAGGAGACACATACAATGGTGTGAGCAATATCTATGTTACAGCCCTGAGATTGCCTGGTCCAATGATATACCATAGGTGGTTTACTGTTAAAGCAGTTGTATGGGTACACTGCTGGGTTGGCAGTGGGGGAACAATGGTACTTGATCTGCTGGGATATACAGCACACTGTTTAACATCTACTTAGACTGATGAAGTGAATATTCCAACCATGAGGCCTAGTGACTATTAAGGAACACATACTATTGGACTGGTTATCTGTAGTCCCATATGGATGTTACATCTGTCCAATTAGTCCACTATATTTCCTTGCATAGCAGCAGCAGATCCATACATATGACACATTATAGTAATCCTTACAATTATTGTATAGCTTAGAGACTTACCTTGTGGATGCAGCAGTTGAGAGACCTGTAGTTTAGGGCTGACTCTGCGTGATGGAAGCAGTGCACAACCAATACATGGATAGGTACAGGTTGTGTGGGTTGCCTGATATCAACACATTTGCTATATGTATGTGAGGAGGAGTAAGGTGTCAGTCCCTAGGGCCCTAGGTTGTCAGTGAATGTGCTATGTGCTGTCTTTTAGCCACTTCCAGAGCATACTGGGAATGCCTACATCTGCTAATAGGGTCATCATCAGGGGGCCCTCCTCCAAGTCATCTTGTCAGTGTGGTTGGGTTGACATAGGCACTGGTGGGAGGGCTGTGTATCCTTCCTCTTTGCTGAATCTGCTGCAGCTCTTTCCGCAGGATCATATTGTGTAGCATGGCACATACTGTGAACATATGTGCACATGTGGCTGGAGAGTACTGAAAGGCTCCACCAGATATATTGAGACACCAGAACCGTGACTTTAACAGCCCAAACACACAGTCTATGATGTTTCTAGTTTGTGTGTGTGTGTGCCTCATTACGGTGTTCTTTTATGGGTGTGTGTGCATTTCTGATGGGTGTCATCATCCAGAGTTCCAGGGCATAGCCAGCATCCCACAGTAAATGGCCATGTGGGATGCTCCCCTAGGAAACATCTGGTACAGCTGTAATGTGTGCCAGATACGGGAGTCATGATAACTGCCAGGGCTGCCAGCACACACATTCATGATAACACCATTGGCATTGCACACTACCTGGCAGCTGATGTAGTGGTTCCCCCTGTGGTTGATGTAGATTACACCCTACTCACTGGGTGGTGCTCTGATGTGTACATGAGTGCAATCTATGGCACCCAGTATCTCAGGGTAGTGTGCTATATGGTAGAAGTGCTGCATATTGCTGGCCCTCACCTCAGGGGTGAGGGTAAAATAAATGTGCTCACTGGCATGTGGAAGCATGGCATCCAGGAAATGGTGGAATACCCTGGATGCTGATACCTGTGAGACCCCCGTCATGTCCCTAGTTGGTCTTTGTAGGATACCTGTGGCTATGATCCTAAGGGTTACACATACCTTTGTTTCCACTGAGATGGATTCCCCCTTTGTTGGCGCTGACTGTAAGTTGAGGGCAGCAGAGCTCAGTGAGTTCCCTGTTCACCCTGTAGCGGTCTACAATCTCTAGCTCATGTAGCTCCTGAAAGGTTACCCTGGGCCTGAACACTCTTCTCCTTGTCTGCCTAGGCCTATTGTCAGCAGCACTAGCAGCAACATTAACTTGAGCATCTAGCACATACAGATGTAGCAGACCTGCAGCAGCCCCTAGCATTCTTTCACTTAAACTTCCCAAGCCTGTACTCTAATGGTGCAAAGTATGGGTGAAAAGTCAGAATGTAGGGTGTATACATACTTGATAGTGCTCTACTGTAGGTGCTGACTGTATGATTGGCTACTTATGATGCATTCCACTTGCCTAGTATATCATTAACATCATTTACAAGCCCTAGTTTAAGTTAAACAATGGTCACAACTAATACATCATTGCTTTTTAGATACTCTCGGCAATGTGGCGTGCTGCACAAACATGCAGAAACAAGTGCTGTGAGTGTAAACAAAGCTTAGCAGTCACTGTACAAATCCCCCTGAAAGGTCAAGCACAGAACGGTGGCACACCATGCAAACATGTGGAAACGCGCACCCAGAAGGTAAATAAAGCTTAGCAGTCAGTGTACATACCTCCCTGTTAAGTACAGTGGCACACCATGCAAACAGGCACAGCTGAGCTTCAATGAGCATACAAGTCCTCAGACACACCCCCTCTTGATGTCAGTTACCTCTTCTGTGGACAACAACATGGTTCTGTGCCTACATGGAAGGGATATGCGGACACGGATACCCATTTGTGCTATTCAGTAACCCCACCTCATTTGTATAAGGATCCATGCACACAACCAGGAAACTACACAGTTCCAGACCCTACCTCATTAGCAACAGCACCATTCCACCATTGTAGATACTCCATGAAGGATCCTATAATACATTTCTGTCACATACTATTAAATGTGGTTTTTCCACTCTTTTTTTATAAAAGCATGTTTGTGCACTGCAGCACACTGCATAAATATACCCAGATCATTAAAAAAATACAATTATTTTAACTTATTTTCCTTACGTTTTTGGACATGCAGAGGATAGTTTTCCTCATATCTGTATGTGCTATGCCATTTCTGTCCATCTACCTATGTTTTTACAACTCCTGTTGCCTATCTAAAATCCTGTACATGGAATTTTTCCACGTACACTATGAACACTGACACGGGGTCTGCAGGTTTGCCTATCTGTTTGGTGGGTCAGTCTCCTTCCCTCATTTGCATGAAATTCACCTGCTTATGAGGTGATTTGCATGGCACAGATACTTCTGTGTTGGCGCATGTGCGCACCATCCAAATGGGCTTACTGAATTGCAAACCTGCACACTTTCTTGTAACCAGAATGCATGATGCCTACATGGTAAAAAAGACCATGCATGTTTTATTAAATTCCCGACATTGTGAAAGAAGATGAAACAAAAAATAAAAGAATAATGATTGTAAGTAATGCAACTGGTATATATGAGTCAGAATTCAAAAGCAATCATTAGTTGCTAATGTATCTAATAACAATATATATCTTAAAACATCACTTAGATAGGGTTGCTACCTTTTTAGATGCCCAAAAAGACATTTTTTGTGAAAACAAGATTTTGCAAGACAAACTGTACACACAGACAATATACTGGACTGAACAACATTTTTTGCCAAAATAATGCTTATTATTGTACCATTTGAGTTGTGTATGCTGCTCCCTATAATATTTAGGTGTTTCAGATACAAAAATAATTGTCTTACGCACCTATTAAAGTAGGTTTATAAAATATTTTTCTTCATGAAATCTCGAGACATTTGTTATTTCTATTTTTTTCCACAGGACACCAAATAGTGAATGTCCTACATAAAGAGCGTCAGGTAGTAACCCTTCACTTAGATACTTTTTAGCCATTAATATTCAGAGCACTATTTAATTTATATGAGACTACTAATGGGGTTATCTTTCTTCATCAGAAAGAAAACATGTTTGGCATATTTCATCTTGAACAACATGCTGGGTCTGTTTGCCTGACTTTCTTCCACCTCACACCATGCTTTGCGTATTCTTCCAGTGAGGATTCTATCTTTACAACTAAAAAATGTATCTGTAAACATATTTTAAGACATTCTATAAACTCCACTTAAAGAAAAGTATGTAAAGAAGGTGAACTTGCTATTTCCATGACTTACATTTTTTTAATCTCAAACTTTTAAAACAGACCATTCTGAATTTTATTGCTCAGGCAAATGAGGAAGCTCAAGCTGAATCTAAAAGAAGTATCAGAAAACCATCAAAGTCATAAGAATGAATATTAATGTTTAAATTTGCATACTGAATATGCAAACTCTATATTGCTACCTGCATCCAAACTGCAATTTGCTTTAAATATCTACATCTACAGTAGCTAATAAAACAAACTGCCTTGAAATGTACAGCTGTCCACTGAGCACAATCCTAATTTGTTTTTGTCAATTTTTGCTATTACCTGATCCTATACTTACTAATTAGTTTAAATGTCTCTTTTCTTGATTTCTCTTACTTGTACTGCAATTGACATTTGTTTAATTATTTTACTGCATATGTTTTATTGTATTTTACTTCAATCATGCACTTTTTCTTGTTGAATTGTACTGTGGAGCTTTTCTCCCTGGGCCTCAGCTGAAAAAGGACATTAGCTCAATCAAATTATCCTGGTCAACAAAAGTCAAATAAATAAATAAATACATACTGTTCATGTAGTAAAAGGACAGCACATTGGTCATCTCTGCAATAATTATAAATGACACAACAAGATGGGCATTGGATCAGCCATCAGTATTACTCTAAGGCAATATAAGGCACCCATGCTGATGTCTCATCACTCAGTCCTGGCTGCCCTGTCACGTCTGCAAATACATGGTCCAAGGTACTACAATGATGAGTTTGATGTGGTGACAATAGCATTTTGGGTACATTGTGCGTAGGAGCAGTAGTGTGCTATGTCTGTCTGGATGTGACTGTAGAGCTCACAGTTGAATGACCAACAGCAGATGTATATGCACATTGCAGCACAGGCATTGATGTCAAAGGGCCATTTGTAGATGTAACAAGAGTGGATCTGCCTCTTCACATAGGAAGTAATCTGATCATTACATGAACAGCATATAATACCTTGTTAGTACTACAGCACTGCTCTAGCACAACCATAACAAAGCTTTCACCAGAGTGTGCAACAGATACAACACTGCCATGCTGTGCAGCCAAAGTTGCTATGATCCACCATGCATGTAGCACCTAATAAGTACTACAGCACTGCTCTAGCACAGCCATAACAAGGCTTTCAATAGAGTATACAACAGATACCACACTGTCATGCCTTTGCAGCCAGTACTGCCATGACTTCCCCATGCATGTAACACCTGGTTAGTACTACAGCATTGTTATAGCACAGGCATAACAAGGCTTTCAACAGAGTATGGAACAGATACCACAATGTCATGCCTTTGCAGCCAGTGCTATCATGACCTCCCCATGCATGTAACACCTGGTTAGTAATACAGCACTGCTCTAGCACAGCCATAACAAGGCTTTCAACAGAGCATGCAACAGATACCACACTGTCATGCTGTGCAGTCAGTGCTGCCATGACCTCCCAATGCATGTAGCACCTGGTTAGTACTAGAGCACTGCTCTAGTACATCCATACCGAGGTTTTCAACAGACTGTGCAACAGTACCACACTGTCATGCTGTGCAGCCAGTACTGCCATGACCTTCCCATGCTGGTAACCCCTAGCTAGTATTACAGCACTGCTCTAGCACTGCCATAACAAGGATTTCAACAGAGTGTGCAACAAATACCACACTGTCATACTATGCAGACAGTGCTGCTATGACCTCCTCATGCAGGTAACACCTGTTTAGTACTACAGCACTGCTCTGACACAGCCATAACAAGGCTTTCAACAGAGCGTGCAACAGATACCACACTGTCATGCTGTGCAGCCAGTGCTGCCATGACCTCCACATCCATATAACATCTGGTTAGTACTACAGCAGTGCTCTAGCACAGCCATTACAAGGCTTTCAACAGAGCATGGAACAGATACCACACTGTCATGCTATGCAGTCAGAGCTGCCATGACCCCCTCAGGCATGTAGCACTTGGTTAGTACTAAAGCACTACTCTAGTACTCACATAACAAGGCTTTCAACAGATTGTGCATCAGATATCGCACTGTCATGCTATGCAGTCAGTGCTGCCATGACTTCCTCAGGCATGCAGTATCTGGTTAGTACTGCAGCACTGCTCTAGTACAGCCATAACAAGGCTTTCAAAAGAATGTGCAGCAGATGCAAGACTTTCATGCTATGCAGTCAGAGCTGCCATGACCCCTTCAGGCATGTACCTGGTTACTAATACTACACTGCTTTAGCACAGCCATAACAAGGCTTTCAACAGAGTGTACAACAGATACCATACTCATGCTGTGCAGCCAGTGCTGCCATGATCTCCTCATGCAAGTGACATCTGGTTAGTACTACGGCACTACTCTAGCACAGCCATAACAAGGCTTTCAACAGAGCATGCAACAGATAGCACACTGTCATGCTGTGCAGTCAGTGCTGCCATGACCTCCCGATGCATGTAACACCTGGTTAGTACTACAGAACTCCAGTAATACAGCCATAACAAGGCTTTCAACAGAGTGTGGAACAGAAACCATACTGACATGCTGTGCAGCCAATACTGCTATGCCCTCCCCATACATGTAACCCCTGGCTAGTATTACAGCACTGCTCTAGCACTGCAATAACAAGGCTTTCAACAGAGTGTGCAACAGATACCACACTGTCAGAGGTTGCAGGCATTGCTGTCATGACCTCTGCATGCATGTAACACCTGTTTAATACTACAGCACTGCTCTTGCACAGCCATAACAAGGCTTTTAATGGAGCATGCAACAGATACCACACTGTCATGCTGTGCAGCCAGAGTTGCCATGACCCCCTAAGGCATGTAGTACCTGGTTAGTACTACAGCACTGCTCCAGAACAGCCATAACAAGGCTTTCAAAATATTGTGCAACAGATACCACACTGTCATGCTGTGCAGTCACTGCTACCATGACCTCCCCAAGCATGTAACATCTGGTTAGTACTATGGCACTGCTCTAGCACGCCCATAACAAGGATTTCAACAGAGCATGCAACAGATACCACACTGTCATGCTGTGCAGTCATTGCTGCCATGACCTCCCGATGCATGTAACACCTGCTTAGTACTACAGCACATGGTCTAGCGCAGCCATAACAAGGCTTTCAACAAAGCATGTAACAGATACCACACTGTCATGTTGTGCAGCCAGTGCTGCCATGACCCCCTTATGCATGCAGCACATGGTTAGTACTAAACACTGCTCTAGTAATGCCATAACAAGGTTTTAAACAGAGTGTGCAACAGATACCACACTGTCATGCCCTGAAGCCAGTACAGCTATGACCTCACCATGCATGTAACACCTGTTTAGTACTACAGCACTGCTCTAGCACAGCCATAACAAGGCTTTCAACAGAGTGTACAACAGATACCACACTGTCATGCTGTGCAGTCAGTGCTGCCATGACCTCCCCATGCAAGTAACACCTGGTTAGTACTACAGCACTGCTCTAGTACTGTCATAAAGCTTTCAATAGAGCATGCAACAGATACCACACTGTCATGCTGTGTAGTCAATGCTGCGATGACCACCCCATGCATGTAGCATCTGGTTAGTACCACGGCACTGCTCTAGCATTGCCATAACAAGGCTTTCAACAAAGCATGCAACAGATACCACACTGTCATGTTGTGCAGTCAGTGCTGCCATGATCTCCCGATGCATGTAACACCTGGTTAGTACTACAGCACTACTCTAGTACAGCCATAGCAAGGCTTTCAACAGAGTGTGCAACAGATACAACACTGTCATGCTGTGCAGCCAGTACTGCCATGACCTCCCCATACATGTAACCCCTGGCTAGTATTGCAGCACTGCTCTAGCACTGCCATAACAAGGCTTTCAACAGAGTGTGCAACAGATACCACACTGTCATAGTTTGCAAACATTGCTGCCATGACCTCCCCATGCATGTAACACCTATTTTGTACTACATCACTGCTCTAGCACAGCTATAACAAGGCTTTCAACAGTGTTCAACAGATACCAGACTGTCATGCTGTGCAGCCAGTGTTGCCATGACCCTCTCATGCATGTAGCACCTGGTTAGTACTAAAACACTGCTCTAGTAATGACATACCAAGGCTTTAAACAGAGTGTGCAACAAGTACCCTACTGTCATGGTCTGAAGCCAGTGCTGCTATGACCTCAACATGCATGTAACACATGGTTAGTACTACAGCACTGCTCTAGCACAGCCATAACAAGGCTTTTAACAGAGTGTGCAACAGATACCATACTGTCATGCTGTGCAGTCAATGCTGCCTTGACTCGCTCATGCATGTAACACTTGGTTAGTACTACAGCACTGCTCTAGTACTCACATAGCAAGGCTTTCAACAGAGAGTGCAACAGATACCACACTGTCATGCCATGCAGTCAGTGTTGCCATGATCTCCCAATGCATGCAACACCTGGTTAGTACTACAGCACTGCTCTAGTACAGCCATAACAAGGCTTTCAACAGAGTGTGCAACAGATACCACACTGTCATGTAGTGCAGCAACTACTATCATGACCTTCCCATACATGTAACCCTGGCTAGTATTACAGCACTCCTCTAGCACTGCCATAACAAGGCTTTCAACAGATTGTGCAGCAGATGCTATGCTGTCATATTATGCAGACAGTGCTGCCATGACCTGCCCATACATGTAACACCTGGTTGGTATTGCAGCACTGCATGCAACAGATACCACATTGTCATTCTGTGTAGCCAGTGCTGCCATCAACCCCTCATACATGTAGCACCTTGTTAGTACTAAAGCACTAATCAAGTAATGCCATAACAAGGCACTAAATAGAGTGTGCAACAGATACCATACTGTCATGCTGTGCAGTCAGTGCTGCCATGACATCCTGATGCATGTAACATCTGGTTAGTACTACAGCACTGCTCTAGCACAGCCATAACAAGGCTTTCAACAGAGCATGCAACAGATACCACACTGCCATGCTGTGCAGTCAGTGCTGCCATGACCTCCCCATGCATGTAGCACCTGGTTAGTACTAAAGCACTGCTCTAGTAATGCCATAACAAGGATTTAAACAGAGTGTGCAACAGATACCACACTGTCATGCCCTGAAGCCAGTACTGCTATGACCTCACCATGCATGTAAAACCTGGTTAGTACTACAGCACTGCTCTAGCACAGCCATAACAAGGCTTTTAACATAGTGTGCAACAGATACCATGTTGTCATGCTGTGCAGTCAGTGCTGCCATGATTCCCTTATGCATGTAGCACTTGGTTAGTACTACAGCACTGCTCTAGTACTCGCATAACAAGGCTTTCAACAGAGTGTACAACAGACACCACACTGTCATGCTATGCAGTCAGTGCTGCCATGACCTCCTCAGGCATGTACTACCTGGTTAGTACTACAAAACTGCTCTAGCATAAAAGAATGTGCAACAGATACCACACTGTCATGATGTGCAGTCAATGCTGCCATGACCTCCCCATGCATGTAACATCCGGTTAGTACTACGGCACTGCTCTAGCATAGCCATAACAAGGCTTTCAACAGAGCATGCAACAAATACCACACTGTCATGCTGTGCAGTCAGTTCTGCCATGACCTCCCAATGCATGTAACACCTGGTTAGTACTACAGCACTGCTCTAGTACAGCCATAACAAGGCTTTCAACAGAGTGTGCAACAGATACCACACTGTTATGCTGTGCAGCCAGTACTGCCATGACCTCCCCATAGATGTAACCCCTGGCTAGTACTGCAGCACTGCTCTAGCACTGCCTTAACAAAGCTTTCAGCAGAGAGTGCAACAGATACAACACTGTTGTGCTGTGCAGCCAGTGTTGCCATGACCCTCTCATGCATGTAGCACCTGGTTAGTATCAAAGCAGTGATCTAATGCCATAAAAAGGCTTTAAACAGAGTGTGTAACAGATATCACACTGTCATGCTCTGCAGCCAGTACTGCTATGACCTCCCTATGCATGTAACATCTGGTTAGTAGTACAGCACTTCTCTAGCACAGCCATAACAAGGCTTTCAACAGAGTTTGCAACAGGTATCATGCTGTTGTGCTGTGCAGTCAGTGCTGCCATCACTCCCTCATGCATGTAGCACTTGGTTAGTACTACAGCACTGCTCTAGCACAGCTATCACAAGGCTTTCAACAGAGTGTGCAACAGATGCCATGCTGTCATGCTATGCAGTCAGTGCTGCCATGACCTCCTCAGGCATGTAGTACCTGGTTATTCCTACAGAACTGCCCTAGCACAGCCATAACATGGCTTTCAACACAGTGTGCAACAGATACCACACTGTCATGCCGTGCAGCCAGTCCTGCCATGATCTCACCATGTCTGCACTTTTGACCTTTATGTAATACACACAGTTGGTGCATTACTGTATCGGTGGCATGGACAAGTTCACACAAGTCAGAGCCATGAAACTGATGTAAATATTCATTTGCCTGTAATAGTAAGCAGACACCATCTAACGTGTCCATACACATCAGTTACACTCCCATGGATAGTCCAATGGACAGTGCTGGTCAGTTGTAGGGATGTGTTGACATTATTACCAGACTCTACATGGGACTCTAGGTCATGGTCATCATCATGTCTGTCATTTGATGTCTCCATATCATTATAATAGCTGGCCATATTATCTTTCCTATTGGAGGCCATACCACGAACCATATGTCTATCCCCTTTTGTGACGGACAAGGAACAAAATGCAGTGGTCTGTGTGTCATGAGCCATATTATCACCATGAGGCACATCACAACCCACCTCAGGATCAGTGAATGGGCTACTGGAGGAGGGATGTAGTGGGCATGCTAGAAAAAGAGACAGATGATACATGTCACATACATTTACACATGTCAAATGATGCAGCACAGGACAGAAATGTGAGACAACTCTATATCTACAATGCTAAAGATGATATGGTGGACTTACCTGGTCATTGTGGCTGTGAGGTTTTCATGGGCCCTGTATAACAGAGATATGCCATGACATTTACATATCAAGCAAATATAACAGATAATGTCAATACAGCTACTGATATCTACCAGACATGTCCTCCTCTGACTCCACCACTGGTGGTGAGGGTTGAAATGCCACTGTCATGTTCAAAGATAGGTTCATAGATTAGTACTAGGATAATTGCCCTTGTGGACCATTTTAAGCCTAGCCAATTACCCCATGTGTGACTCAAACCCTGGACCTTGTGCTTGTAAGGTAAACACCTTCACCTGTATGCCAACCTATCATCTGTGAAAGATGTGAAAAGATAAATGTACACAGCTCAGTATTAAGTACATACAAGGCATTGTGTAACATTCCACCTAATGTACAACACAAAGCAAATAAGATATACAGATTCCAGATGGGTGACAATTGCTTTCAGATTGCAGGTGTCCTATGCAGGTGAACAATGCCACACTAATCATGAAGGACACAGACGTAATTATTGATAGTGAAATGTAGTAGCTATATAGACTACCTTCCCGGGTATGTCCTCATTGTTTGGAAAGCATATCATCTGATGTAAAGCGGAACCTGCATTATAAAATAGCACACAAAAACAGCATGTGAGTATACTCCACAGTCATAACAGGAGGCAGAAGCACTCAACAGCTATGGATCACACTAACAGAATATGGAAACAATTACATGACAAATGGTACAAATGTCCTGACAATGTAGCTACATAGGGAACAACTCTAGATTGGTGAGTTTTTCTTGCAGTTTTTACTGAATGGTTTGTCTGTCCATTTTAGTCTTTGGTTTGTGTGTATATATAACTATATCTATATCTAGTTTCTTCTTATTGTTCCTTCCTTTCTTACACTTTTGTTTTCCCTGTATAGAAATTCATAGAATGTAATTGCTGATATTCTGTACTAAGTTGTATATTTGTATTATATGCATATATGTCTTGTTCCATTCTGATGTTAAATTCTGCATTGTATTTGTAACAATTCCTTTTTTATCACTGTTATAGTGCTTCACATTAAATAATTTAATTGGCAGCTTTTCTCCTTGGGCCTACACTGAAAACAGGTTTGGGTTCTTTTTGGCCCAGATGGACCATCCCAGTAAACAAATGAGAAATAAAAATAAATAAATAAGCTATCTATCTATCTATCTATCTATGTATATATTATGTATGTATGTATGTATATATATATATATATATATATATATATATATATGTATATATTATATATATATATATATATATATATATATATATATATATATATATATTATATATATATATATATATATATATATATATATATATATATATATATATATAGGAGCACTACTGAATCTCAAACTTTTGAAATCTCGAATTTCAAAAGCTTGAGAGCATGTAGCGAAGCCCCCCTACTTATCTTTAGTGTAGGGTGGTTTGTTTGGTCATGGGGGGAGGCAGTGTGTATGTTTGTGTGTGTGCTGTATATATGTAGTACTTTCACGATTTTGAATTTGTAGTTTTAATATTTAGGTAATGTGGGGTTTTGGGCTTATAGTCTCAGTATTTAGGTCTTGATTGTGTTATTTGGGATTCAGTAGTGAATCTATATATATATATATATATATATATATATATATATATATATATATATATATATATATATATATATATATATATATATGTGTGTGTGTGTGTGTGTATGTGTCTGTGTGTGTGTGTGTGTGTGTGTGTGTGTGTGTGTGTGTGTGTGTGTGTGTGTGTGTGTGTGTGTGGCGTGTGTGTGTGTGGACATACACACACACACACACACACACATATATATATATATTTATATAAATATCTATATATATATATATATATATATATATATATATATATATATATATACATGGACGAAGGTAAATCTGTGTCCCTGGATGAAGGAAAATCTGTGCATACAACCTACGTGGACTTAGCCAAGGCCTTTGACACTATTCCCTACTCTGGCATCATTGTTAAACTCACCCAGCTGGAAGTTAATCCATATAGTGTCAGGTGGGTTGCAATCTGCTCACTGATAAAACACTTGCAGTCAAAATAGTAGACTCTAATTCACCAGCAGACCTATAACCAGTGGTGTTCCTCAAGGTTCTGTGCTGGGGCCCCTATTATTTGGAATCTACTTCTTGGGTGTAGAGGCAAAAACAAAAGGTCTATGGCTGATAAAGTTTGCAGATGGCTGCAAACTAGGAGGGGTCATAGAGTTCCCAAGCGATGTTGACATCCTACAAGAGGGTCTTACACAGATCAATAATTTGTGCCAAAGTCATGGGCCCAAACTAAATGCAAAAAAATTGTCATCATTCCCTTTGGCAAGGGCAACATTCCTGCAGATTACCATATTAATAACAACACCTTAAGTACTCAGTCTGTTGTGAGAGATTTGCGCACACAGGTTGATGTCAGATATGAAAGTGCAGGTACTCCACAACAATTGAAGCCAACCAGCCTCAGATGTGTGTAAAAAAATAAACTATTTGTTTAAAAACAGACTTAGATGATTGATGATGACCTCTCCTTTGACCACCATGTCTCTACAGTGGTAAGAAGGGTTTTCTATATTGGTCATCTCATAAGTCAGGGCATTTCTTCCTGAAAATAAGAGGTCATAACCAACTGTATTCTTCCCTCATCAGGCCAATAATAATGTAGAATGCTCCCTTTGGTATTTACCTTACCAGGCATCTGCAGCAACTGGAGAGACTTCAAAGGTTTCTTACAAAGAAAATTTAAGGCTTTCAACATGTCATATGTTGACAGACTGAAATCCCTGTCTCTATACTCTGTGTTGTACAGACTACTCAGAAGAAACATGTGCCTTGTATTTAACGCAATCTCAGATCCAGCTTTAATGGAAATGCTGCACATTCAGAAGTCAAATGGTATTTGTTGCACTCAGTCTAGATATCTTAACCCAGTATGCAACATCAATAGGAGTTGCTAGAAAGACAGATTAATTTCCCAAAGGTTACCTCTCCTCTGGAACAAACTTCCAATTCAGGTGAAGCATAGCCCTTCTTTGACCCTTTTTTAAGCATAATTTTGATGATTGGATGGGAAACCCTAAATTCATCCCAGGGGTCTCACCTGTGTCCCTCCTGGATATGGGGAATAGGTGTTGTTTCAGCTCTGTTTGAAACATTAGCAGTCTAGGGAAATGGGTTGGGACTTGGCTAGGCTTGTTTAGGCCCTAGAACCATCAGCCTAGTAACCTCTTATGTTCCTATGATCCTATGAAAATGCCAACATTAATATTATAGTGCACAGGTGTGCTAGTGTTGAAATATAGCAACAATATGAACAACCTTAGCAGGTCTGTCTGTGCCTGGTGATTTATGGCCCTTCTCTTGCAAAGATGTATCTGTAGGTTAAAATGGCAGACAAACAACATGTGAGTATAACCTACAGTCATAACACATGGCAGAGGCACACAACAGCTATGGATCACACTAATAGAATATGGATACAGTTACATGACACATGTTGCTGTTGCCCCACTGTTGACAGGGCTATAAAATTGAAAAATAGAACATATAGGTTGCTGACAGTGTTACCTATGTACTATGTAGGTAAGATAACAAGCTATAACACTTTTGTTGTGCATATGCATCAGGTGTGCTGTCATGGCCATGGTGTAGCTTTGCTGCTGTAATACAAGTATAAAATGACTGTAAGAACTGTGAATGAATATCCTTCAATGAAAATTAGTGTATGCATCAGTATTTGCAATGCTGGGCATATCTATACATCCTGGAACACATGCCTCAATACCTTACCCAGATATCTGATGATCATGGCAGATGTTATGATGAGATGCCCAAAAAAGTCATTATCTCATCAATGGTGACTCACCTCCAGTGGAATTCCTCGTTCTTTCATAGCAGCGTAGTCTGTTGGCTATAAGTAGGATCATGACAGAGCAACATCGCCAGTAGGTCTCCCTGGATCTATTGTGTCCACCCACGGCATTGATCATGCAGGTAAGATGAATCCACACTTGATTTCTCCACACAGTATTGCCTGTCCTTCTGAGCAGGTTGTGCCCCTGCTGGTGCAGACCCTCTATAATTATTTCATTTTTTGTGAAGAGTACAATTGTCCCTACTATTGTGGTTTGACATCAGGAAGGCAGATTGATCTACACATCTAGGAGTTTATATAGGGGTTCACATGTTGACATGACAATGTTAAAAGCATATGTCAAATGAATGCCTCACCTGTCATTTACAGAACACAGCTATGCAAAACAATCTGTCACATATTCCACTGTCATTTCCAGATAATCAAAATGAACATAAAAATATATCTGAATAGCTGATCCATAAGCCCTAACATCATCAGTATACATGTGGACAGCTATTAATCCATTCCACATGTTTGGACATGACATATATGCAAAGGTGGGATTTGAATCCATGTCAGGGAATATTATGACAAGTAGGGGCCAAACACGTGATTAATCACAACTCCAGTACTGTAACAATGGGACTACCACACTTGCATGCACATCCAAAAACACCTACCACCTCTACTTCAAGAATGTACGATCCATTTCAGATATTGTTACAGTCAATGACAGACAGCATCAAAAATGTGACCATCTTGATATGGTACACAACACAACTACTGAAATTTATACAGAAACAAGACAGTAAAACACCATCTTATGAAAATGACTACAAAGAATAGGAACCAGTGTAAATGCTAAGGAATTTTGATGTTGCCTTTATCCCATTGAATGCAGTCACAACTACCACTACATGATTAGGCATCACTGAGTACCCATAAATCAGTCACTGAACATACAAGTTATGGACAACCCCATAAGTCATTGCTGTCCTCAAACATTAGTGACTACAGGTATATGTCAAGTCTGTCCGTGTCTGTAGTTTGCCATGTTGAGTTTGTTTACAGTCATACAACTGCATACTGGAAATACCTTCTTGTTAGTGATGGACATGTACCCATATGCATACATATTGTTGAAGTCTACCCTAATCCTTGATGTAACAGACAGATTGTAATGCAGAGAATTTCAACAACATATGCATGCAAACATATTTCATTTCCTTTACACGGTGTAATGTGAACATAGGTAAGTGGTTATAGCACCATATCATACTACAGCAATGCAAGCAGATGACAGCTTACCTTTGGAAACTAGCTATCAGTCAGCTATATCCCAGTGTGAGGTTAGCTAAGTGCTCACAACTTTTAAGTATCATTTGTTCCATACATAATTAATGAGGTTCATTAGCATTCAGTGTTTTGGAATCCCTTTAGTCAAGTTTCTTCAGTTTAATGAATATAAGAGCAATGCAGGTCACTATAGCTGAAATATGTGCAAGTCTTGTAAACATAGTACAAGTACATGAAGTGTGGAGCTGTAATTCTTAAACAGTCTTATGGTTGTAGGGTTAGCATTGTATGTAGAGTTATTGGCTGCCCTTCTACCAAATTTACACAGGTAAGTTTGAATGCCACAGCTGTGCAGTAATTCCTTTAATGGCTGTTTATATGTTCCACTTGCAGGGGAATGTTTACTTGCAAACTGTAAAAGTTATATTCAGTATGCTGACACCTAATTCTCACTCATCCTTTCCATGTATTAGCTAACCTTAACCTCCCCACTGTAAATTCTGTATACAGCCAATATGCTGTCATTTATTATGTTTTTCATTTCATTTTAGAGCAGTTACAACACAAATAAACTTTTATCCTAAAGTTTTTTCTGTACTAAAAAATATCTTGACAAAATATATGGAAATATGCTCATGTTATTTTTTCTGTAACTTCATGCAATTTTCCAGGTATCTACTATTACATAAAATATCTAAAAATGCCCAGCCTGCTGTTTGTTTTCACTTAGTATTTTACATTTTATTGCATTACTTATAAGTCATCATCTTTGCTTTGATTCACTTTGTATTTAAATTTTATTGTATTACTTATATCTGTATGTTTTGGAGCTTTTCTCCCCAGGCCTCCACTGAAAATGGACTCTTTTAGCCTGGCTGGACTAGCCCAGTAAACAAATTTCAATTGATAAATAAATGTTAGTGTTATACTGTGGATAAGTACTCATTTTTGCCATTATTCTATAATATAGACTTTTACAGCATTAAAAGTCTTGTAATGTTCATTAGCTCACATAATTTAACAACAGACAATTCTTCATTTTGTCTATGTGTGGGTTCAAATCTCACTACAGCCTATCTTGGGTGAAATCTTGGCAGCTACTCATTTACTAAAGCGCATTATGTATGAGAGATCTATAGTTGTTTGGTAACTTATATGTTAGAGATTTTACACATCTGGCACGGCTGTGGTACATTGACACCTGTAGTGCTTAGGCTATGGATGACTACTCATTTGTCCATTATCTGCAAAGCTTCTAGAAACATTATATAGCATACTTCTGTTAATAATGTTTTATATATGAATGCTGATGAATACAGAAATACATACATACATACATATGATACCTCTAAAGTTTAAATTTCACAACAGTCTGTTATAATCTATTACTTATTTTTATTGACTGTCCTACTTAGTTTACATGTGTAGGTTTGAATCTCACAGTTGTACACTAATGCCTTTAATGGCTGTTTCTGTGTTTCAAGTGCAGCCAAATGTTTTCTTACAAACCATAAAAGTTGGATACTCTAACTGTTGCAACTGATGGGTATCACTGTAAGCTATGTGATAATATGCAGTCACAAATAGTTTTGCTGTTCGAATCCCACCAAAGACATTATGTAGTCAGCAGCCAGCTTAAATATTCTTAAATAGTTTTGGTGTTTGAATCCCAATAAAGACATTATGTAGTCAGTAGCCAGCTTAAATATTCTTACACAGGCATACCTCACTTGCAGATAATGTGTTATGAGCTATACTGCTTTTGTTCTGGTCTATTAATCATTTATGTTACTCATGTCAGCAGTTCATCTAACTGCTTGCAGGCACTTATTTAATTGTTTGTGCTGTACTTGTGTACACAGGGCTGGCTTTGATCAGTCCTACACATACACTGTGATATTTATATCACTAACGGTGATTGTGCCACCAGTTGTATTAGATTTGCATAGCAGTATATATCTGGGTATGTGATATTCAAACCTACTTTTGCAATACACCTATGTCAATTGCTGTGTAACTATTGCACATTTCTGTGTTATTTGTTTCATTTGTACACAGACATTTTTATAGCCATCCCCTGTGCAATATGCACATGTGCCAGACATTGACTATTTGCTATAATGCAAGTTGTGAGGACTTACAGTCCATCTTGTGTTGTGCATGTGCACCGTGTTTCCTTAACTATGGTTGTCCTTCTTTGTTCTGTGCTTACTTTCACTTACTGCCATTCCCTCACTAATGTTGGCTTATGTTCTCAATCTTCCATCCCCATTACAGCTTTGGCCTACATCTTTCATATACACATGGCATATGCATATGTGTAGGTTTATTTTCCAGTAATGTATCACCATTGTAATGTAGGTATAATGGTATGATATGACCTTGTGCCATGATGATGGGTATCATGCACATGCAAGGCATATGCACACACAGTGGTGGCAACTGAGCATATTCCATCATTGTACTTGTGTGTTGTGCATTATCTAGACATTAGTATGCTGGGTTCTGGAGTGAAGATTGTGAGACAATTGCCTGCGAGCTACAACGCTGAAAGCAGAAGGCCACAGCACCACTAGACTGTAGAGTGGTGCAGCTGAAATAGGGTATGCTGTGGGAATCCACATAGATGGACATGCAATCATCAGTATAAGTGGGGAAATCAGCCATACTAAACACAAACACAGAAAAGCAGCTTACCAGTAAAAGAGCACATGCAGACAAATTCCCAAACACAACTGCCAGAGGAAACCTTGATGTGAGAAGCTGCAAGACAGGAAAAGCCAAACAAGTTGCAGCTGATAGATACAGTAGTACATGCTCACTGTCAATAGCAAAAAGACAGTCACAGGTATGCCTGCAACAAAAATAAAGTGTTCTGTTAGAACCGCCCTAATGCACAGCACATACCTCTCACCCTCTTAATGCAAAACATCTGGAATAAATCTCAACAAATTGGGGGGACAAAGGCCTAATAATAGTAAACATGACAAAAACCTTGGCAATTAAAGACTACCTAACTAACAGTATAGAAGCAACCACTGTAGAAGGGAATACTGACACATAGGGGAGGAAAAGTACATATGGGACACAGAGGAGTATAAACCCACCTCACTGTCTACAGCAGATCGTAGACTACTGAAGCAGTATGTGTATAACATGGGGGTTGCCAAACCTACCCTATAGTTGTTGCAGATGGGGTACACACATATGCAGAAGCATGTAGGCAGAAAAGGGTGCTACACATTGGAATATCCCTAAGTAATGTCTGTTTCTGAAACTGGGACTGGGCTCCACACCCTGATTGGTCAGCATCAATGGCTGGGACTTAAAGGGACCTGTGCAGTAAATGCAGAACCAGTAGTGTAAGCAAGCTGGATAGACTCCCACTGGACTACATTCAGTTGTCAATTCCACGGTTGTGTGAATTGGATGTAGAGAATCCCTAGAAGGAAAGGTAGTAAGAGCATGGTGGTATGTATATTGCTACAAAGGGCCATTGTGGCAGACAGTGCTTATTCAGAAGGGTACAACACAAGGTGATGTACAACAACTTAACCATAGTCTGATAGTGGTGTATACCTAAGTAGTGTCTAAGTACTGTTCCCTGCTACACTGGATGTGATGGATACTGAGAGGCCATCTACAAGTAGTGTTGCCATGATGGAATCTGTATACAAGTATAGCCCAGGTCAGCTTGGCAACAGATATTGGACAGTGACCAGCCAATGAGGCAAACCAAGGGTGGTAGTGGAGGGATACTTATACCATTTAGAGCATGAAGTACTCTCTAAATGGTACTGGGCATATACTGAACAGAGAATAAAGGCCTGCACAGGCCATGCTAACACTGTTCACCAGGATGAGGGGGAAGAACTGCAGAAATCACTTCCACACCAGCAAGGCCCAGATGCAACTACTACCCAAGTGGCTGTGCTGCGAGTGGAACTACAGCAGAGGACAGTAAACAGCAATGATCTGCCCAGTCTGGTAATGCAGAGTGTCCTTGGTACAAAGGATGACAATGTACTACAAGAGATGCCTTGCCATACCACCCTACACCATAGTGTCACCAGGGTATGGCAGGGGGCACGTGTATCCATGTCCACACCTCCAGCAACATTTGCAGATATTGATGTCAGTCAGTACCCACTCCATAGTGGCAGCTTTATCCTACACAGAAAGTCAGATATGGATGGTAAAGATTGCTTGTTTCTGTTAACTACAGCACAAAATCTGTCAGATTTGTGCAGGTTGGACATCATACTTGAGCATGGTACCTTCCCAACATGAATCGATGTTTGCCGTCAACTGTATAATTTACATGGATCTATTGGCACCCCCACCTAAACAAGGATTGTCCCCCTGGTGTATTGTCTAATGAAATGGAAATCAGAGTCTGCATATAACGGAAATACGTAAGAGTATGGCTGCAGATCAGGGATGCACCTTAACTCCACAGTACATTATGACTGATTTTGAGAAGGCAGCAATCCGTACCAGCCGAAAGGCATTCCATAAGAGTATTCTGAAGGGGTGCCTGTTCCATTTTGCACAGATCATATGGAACCAAATCCAACATCACCACCTTGTGGCCCTGTATGGTACTGATACCACATTCTCAATAGCCATCTGCAAACTGATTGTGCTGGCATTCCTACCAGTGGATGATATTGTCCCTGCATTTCTGGACATTGTGGCTAACTTACCTGACTGTACTAAGCCTATAGGTATATTTCTGGGCTATCATTATGAGCGTGACCATCCAAGGAATTACGCATCTCACTGTACAGCACACCAGCAGCTGCCATCTTCCTACCCTTTGAAGTTCTGGAATGTGTGTGATGTCTCTGACAAGGACATCCAGCTCACCAGTAACCAGGTGGATGCAAGGCACCGTCGACTGAAAGTATTACTTGGATGGCCTACTGTGCAGCTTTCCAACCTTTTGTCTGTTCTACAACAGGAACAGAACCTGACAGATAATCAAAGGGAGTCACTTTTGAGGGGGATGCCTGTGACACCACGTAAGAAGGCTATTGCTGTAAGGGAGCATCGCCTAAAACACATCTTGCAACATAAGTGTGACTACAGTAATGTGCAGGATTTCCTATGTGCTGTAGCACATTTCTAGAAGTTGTGAATATATATGGTTCTAGTACACACCAAGCACTACACACATCACTTTATATATTGTGTTAATAAAGGCTTTTCCCACAGTACAGATTTCACAGTACCACATTCATGCCTCCTTGGCATCTGGTGACAACCACTTGTAGTGTAAGGGTGCAGGGTATAACACTATGGGGGTTTGTGTCTGCCACCTATGGTTGGGGTGCAGGGGGATATTCTATTCCCACAGGGAATTGTCCACAGCTAAACTGCCAACCTTCCATGTGTCCACATCCAGCTGTCTTACAGGGGGATATTGCACCGCCTAGGTGCCTGAGTCCTAGTATGATCACTGCCTATGCACAGGCTTGCATTCCATAGCTTTCATTAACCATATATGTATCACCATTTACTTCATACTCCATGTCACTGATGTGGGTAGGTGAGATGAACCCTCCTTCTGTTTGGCTTATGAAATGCCATTGCATGTCACACATCTCTGTTGTATACCTGAACACCCATATAGGTTCATAGGTTCATAGGTAGGTACTAGGCTATTGGCCCTAGGGCCTATATAAGCCTAGCCAAAAAGGTACCCTGGCTTTTGCCACCCAAGAAAATTATTTTCCTGTGCTCCTGTCGAGCAGAGCCACAGAAGTGATCCCTGGGGTGAATTTCCTATCTTCCATCCAACCATCAAGATTTTTCTTGAAGAGTGCTAATGAGGAGCTTTGTTTGATATAGATAAGTAGTTTGTTCCAGAGTATGGGAAGTCTCTGGGACAGGAATGTGTGTTGCCTCTGGCTTGGAATGTGTCTATAACATATGTATCCCATTTTTCCTGTGTTTGTGGTATATATACTTATTTGTTTATTACAAAACCACTTTATCTTTTGCTGTGGTATGGGTGTTTGGCACTGTACTTGGTTGTCTGCTTTTCACATACAAGGTTAGAGGCTCTTGTCTCTGCCTGCTTTTCTTTGCCTGAATTTGTTCATCCTTGCTATTGCTTGGCTTACACTTGCACTGATGACAGCTTAATGGATGATTGTATTTGGTATCTATTATATACTGCAGTGTTACAGGTCTCCAACACACATTTACCATCAGTCATTCTAGTTATGGTATGATTGTCACACCATTTGCAACATCTCTACACTAATTTGTGCATTGGTACATCTGTATTTTTGCATTGTACCATGGCTTATATGCCTCCCTACCCTGTTTGTCATTTTTCCTTAGCTCAAATTGTACTGAACTTTTTATTGTTACCTTCATTATTTATTTATTTATTTTTAATTTGTTTATTTATTTTATATGAATTTTTTATTTTGTGTTTAATTTTACTTATGTAATGTAACTTGTAGCTTTTCTCCCCGGGCCTCCGCTGAAAAGGGACCTGTGTCCACTCGGACTTTCCCGGTTAACAAATGTAAAATAAAATAAATAAAAATCAAATAAAATTGTATAGTCTATATGTGCACTGTCTGTATACCTTACCTATTCTTTATGCGTATTACAAACACTTGTCCATCATGCCTTATGATATTTACTGTTTGTACCTGTTCTTTCCATATCTTTTCAATTTATTCTATTCTCAAAAATAAATAAATAAATAAAATGGTGTCTATTACAACCAAAAAAAAATCACCCATAACTCCTGACTCTCCATATGATCTTCCTATTCCATAATCCCTCTTGTGTGCCCCCTTCTTTATCCTCATCCCATATCTGCTTTTTGATCACCCTATTTCCTTGGGTTTGTGCATTACTTGTGCTCCCCACTGTATCCCACACCCATTGTTAGCTACTGTTAGCCATGGTGATGTGGCTGTGATTTTCCTTCATGTTACTTAATTAACCTTTTTATTAGCAGTTGTGCTGATTACATCAGATTCCACAAACTGTGATGCGTGTATTTATATATGTCCCTCTACGTATCACAACAATATACAATTGTTTGGGGATATTTGGACTTTTCAGACATAATGGTTGATGCACATTCATCTTCATTGAGACCTTTCCTCTTATTACTCAAAATTCTGCTGGGCTTGTATACCTTCTGTAGATGTGCTTTGGTAATGTACATACATATATTATTTTATGGACATGTTTTCCTTGAATATGCATTTGACATGACTGACTGTGGTTGTGCTGATGTCACTGGTTATGTCGGTCTTGCACTTGATGTATTCATAATCACCTGGGACATATTTGCATATTACTTGGAAAGCCATAAATCTTGTGTGAAACTCAAGGATTGTTTTGAGTCCTGCAAAGCTTATGGATTAGAGTCTAAAATATAGTAAAAAAAAAGAAAAGTGGCTTACTAGGGCAGACTTGAAGAAAACTTACCTAGGTATATTTTAATGAACAATATTTGATATACAGAGCCCCCGTCCTAAAAAAGTAAAGGGCAAAATTTGAAATATTGTATTTCATCTAGGTTAACAAATTAAGGGAATAATATTTATTCTCAACACCTGTATATTAATCTTCACAGAAAATGGACAGTAATATCTCACTGATGTCCAGAAAAATATAGTCTTGTCTGAAGTTTCTATATTTGTATTGGTAAACAGACTAAGAGATTACTTTATTTAGATATACATATTTAGACCACTGTATTAATTTTCCATTTTCATACATTCTTTTTGAACTGTCATCCATTCATGTCTCTTTGTTTGCCTCTTTGGGCTTGTACGTCTCCAGTCCATTTCGTCTTAAAAATTGCTCATGCATTTAGTTCTAAGAAAGGAAAGAACATCTTCTAAAGTGTCAAACGTATTTGTTCCTTCAGAATGAAAGATTCTTAATCTTGTTGAAAATAAAATATAGCACTTAGTGTTTTTAGGAACGTTGAAAGTAGTAAGCAAACCTTACCTTTTTCCTTTACATTCTGTGAATAGTCATTATCAAATTTAATGAAAGAATCACCAGTTTTCAGAGGGCTTTATTCAGATGTGAAATGAATTTTTGTACTTCTCACATCTTTCAGTACTATATTAAATATTGTCATTTGATGGTATATAAATTTATATTGGCAATGTCTTGAATATTAGTACAATATTACTTTTTTTTTCCAAAATCTCTTTATTTGAATTTTCAGATATTAACAGCGATACATCCAATCAAAGACACAAAACAAACAGTACATACAAAAAGGAAACATTCAAAAACTAATACAAGAAATATATATACACTATATACACTAGAAGTCACTACATCATCAAATGGAGTATAAAAGGTTTTTAACATCACTTAAGAAAGTGAGGGATAGTATAAGGGACATATTTTATGAAGAAGATAAATACAGAAATTCATCCACTTATACTTAATGTAATTAGGGAATACAATTAAATATATAAAGAGGAAAAAGGGAAACAAGAGGAAAAAAAAGAAAAAACTAAAAACTGGTTATAATGCAGTTATTACATAATATAAATTTGTCTTATCATGTCAGTGTATAGACTATCTTTCTTTGTTAAGAATTGCATCTAGTAAGTAACCCCAATATTTCTGATAATAGTGTTTCTTTTTTGTTTTTGTATAAACTAGTTTGTGAGATGAGATATATTTAATAGCAAGGTTGCTAAAGCCTTCCCATGTAATTGGAGATGTGACATTTCAATTTTTAGTGATATAAAATTGAATAAGGGCACACATCGTGATAAGGACATTGTTTTTTTTTTTTTTGAAAGTTGAGTCGTGTTAATGTGCAATATAGCTGTCTCCCATGACAGGGTTGATTTTTCATATCCCATCTTCTCTAACCTAGCTCTTAAAGAGCACCATAGGTTGTGTACCTTGCTACATTTCCACATGACATGGAGAATATCTGCAGTTTGGTTTGGGCAGTGAGGACGTATAGGCGACAAGTTAGAATTGAACTTATTTATTTTTGATGGGGTGTAGTATACATTGTTATTTATCATAATTTGTGTATATAGCAGCTTTTTAAAAAGAATACATTTTATTGTATTCTCAATGGCCAGTCTCTTGTTTTCATCTGTCAGAAATTGTTTTTGTTGTTTTCTTGCCAATAGTTTGAAAATAATAGAGAATGCTGGTGTTTTATGTTAGTTACAAGGTTATATGTCTTAGAAATTGTTTTCCCTTCCATCTCGAGGTTTTCTAGTATTAGTTTTACTAAGTTAATATCCTGCAAGTTGACTAGTGTTTGTGAGAATTTAGCATTTATGAGATAATGGATTTGGGTAAGAATAACAGTATATTTCTTAGTAAGATTTAGTTCTAGTCTTATTTGTTGTATATTGGATTATCTACATTGGTATATTTCCCATACTGTCAGATCTTTTATCAGAGGGTAATTTGTTAGATTTTAGGGATTATTGTTTATTAGTAGGTTGGGATTTAGGTGGAGTGGTTGTATAAAGGCAAGAGGATCTAATAATTGCGATGATTTATATAATTTCTGTGTAGTAAGAATCATGTATTTAATTAGTGGGTATATAGTCTTTGTGAATCTGCCATTTTGATTTAGGTTTAAAAATGGTAGGGATTTGCTATTATACCCAAGGGATTTCAGTTGTTCAGACCAGATTTTGGTCCATTGGGGTGTCCAGATATTTACATATGGGTCATGGCTTATTATCTGTATTAGTCTGTAGGCAGTTATTATACTATAATAGAATTTGAAATCAGGTAACACCAATCCCCCTTTATCTTTGTTAAGTACAGGTTTGTCATATTTAATTCTAGTGGATTTGGGGTACCATAAGAATCTTGATATAGCATTTTCTCTATAAAGGAAGAATTTTTGGGGAATATTTGAAAAAGTAGCATTTAGTTGAAAGAGTATTCTCGGTAAAAGGTTCATCTTAACATCACTAGCTTTTGAGAATAATGACGTATTAATATTCTTCCACCTATTGATATCACTTTCAATACTGGTCCATGTATGCAATAGGTTATTCTTTATCATATCATTAAAGTCAGGAGTAAATATTATTCCTAGGTATTTTATCTGCTAACTTATCTTGATCTCACTCATGGGAAAGTAAAATTCCTTATGACCTATAAAATTCATGGGAAATATATGGGATTTGTTTAGATTTAAATTATAGTTCGAGATTTCAGAGAACTCGTCTATAGCTTTAAGTACTTTTGTGAGGTCACTTGTGGGAAGTTGAAAATATATATTTAAGTCATCAGCAAAAGCAGAGAATATAAGATTTGTATTATAGATTCTAGGTATGTGATGGATATTAGACTAGAACAGGTTCTACAGGCAAATAGAGACGCATCTTCTTTCAAGACATGCCAAAGTCTTGGGTTTAAAAGTTTCAAATACAAATAAGTGGGAATTATATGGTTCAAATGTCCAAAGTGACAGGGTGGAGAGCAAACAGAAGTGTCATGCAGTTGTGGGGTTTGTCCTGCGGCTGCAAGAAAACAACATAGATTGTCATGTAAAATATCAAACAAAAATAAAGTTGGAAGCACCAGAACAGCAAATTTACAAAATTACAAAGTGATATGGTATACAGAGTTGGATGTCTGACAAGGACATGGGAAAGCCTAGACACAGGTGGGGATTTAATAAACTCTGTGTAGGAATAGTAGGAATCCTACATGGACTGTACTGTGGCCATATCTGTGGCTCCCCTTTGGCAGTACACCTTGCGTGTTAATGAAGGCATGCTACTGAGAGAAAGCAGTGTAACACATTACAGAATCAGTGTAGGGGGTGTATTACAGTGTCTGGAGATGAATAACACACATCCTGCACTGTTAAAATGCCAGAGGGCACTGAAATATAAAAGTAAAATATGTTATTTCCTCTTTTTGTGTGTGTGTGTGTGTGTGTGTGTGTGTGTGTGTGTGTGTGTGTGTGTATGTGTGTGTTTACAAAGCATGACACTTAGCTACGCACATGTGCCAGACATCAAAAACTTGAAACCGGATACTATTAATTTCCACTTCAAAGGTCATGTTTAAGCATAGCTGAGTGGGTTTGCTCTGTGCAGTGCTTAACAGTGGTTAAACATAGTGGAGAGATATATAGAAATGTATAGCAATTTTCAAAATATCCTTGTAGCTGAATGGTTGGAGTCACAGCCCTGTGTGTAGTAGGTGCATGGTTCGAATATACAGACAGACCATTCAGCTTTTTATATTTGATAGCAATATGTCATATATTTTTTATTTTAATTATGTATGTATTGACACGTGTTAACAGGGTAAGTCCAGCAGGGCCAGAAGCCCATTTTCAGTGGAGATCCAAGGAGAAAAGATTCAGTTACACACAGGTCCACAGTACCTAAAATACACACTCCAAGATAAAAAAAATTAAAATAAAAAAGGTCAGGAAATATAGGAGTACAATACATACACAAAATAATAAAGTAGTAGTAATGAATAAATAATTTAATAATAGTTTTATTTTGTTTTGTTTATTTTTTTTCTTTTTTCTTTTTGAAATGTGGTTTGCCCTTAGCTAAGCTCTCCTAAGCACTGCTAAGCCAAACTAAGCAGTGCTGAAATAGGACCGTTTTAGTAGTGCTTAGGAATGCACAGCTCCACTTAGCTGGTTTGGGCACTGCTAAGCAATCTCAGTTTAAGCAGGCCTCAGCTCAGCTAAGCTGGTTTGTACACTGCTAAGCATTGCTAAGCATTGCCAGTTTAAGCATTGCTCAGCTGAGCTCAGCAGGTTTGTGTGCTGCTAAGTGAAGTGACGCATTTTTACAAATCACCCAATAACAGCAAAGGGTGGGAAAACAGCCTTATTTAAGCTGAACAGGTGGGGTTACAGCCAGAACCTGTTGGAGTTTGATCCATGCAGGAACCTTGGCAGGAGTTGGAAAGAATGAGTGCTTCTGGGAGCAGCAGTAGGGCATAAGTCCAGGGTCATGGTTGGACTCCTTGTGAAAGACCATGACATCCAGCTATTGCAGGGCTTGTATCAGGGATCAGAATACAAATCAGAAGCCTGGCACCAGCTGGTACATGACTGCACCAGTGCAACTGCTATCCCCTGCACAGGTCAGCAGGTCCATCACTACTATGATGACCTGAAGCATAGAAAGGGGGATCACTTGGCCATCTGGATCCAAGATGCTCAGGTGGACAATGCCCCACAAGTTTGTAAGTACTGTAAGATTATTATGCAAAATAATAGTATGAATATCTGATAAACATGTATGCATAATGGTGTTATTCTCTCCCCACAGTTGCAGAAGAGGGAGCTGGCAACCTGGAGGCCCATGCAGGGTGCCTGGCCAGGATGCGCTGAAAGTGTGGTGAGTACAGATATATCTTACAATATATAGTAATATAAAGAAGAAAGAGTAAAGTAGTAACTGCCAGTAGGTATATTCTGTTGTGAGTATACTGCAATGAATGTGGTCATACACCTGGACTGATATAGGTGAGTATTGCCAGGTACAGTTCGATATAGATGAAAGCATGAAACCTGCTAATGTTAAGGAAAGGAAGATACCACTGCATTAATGATGTTACAGAAATAAAAGTTTATACTGCATTAATAATGTTATGGGAAGAAAGTACAAGTGCATTCTGAAAAGTTAAGGGAATACATCAACTGCATTCATAATTATAAGAAATAAAGTGCAACTGCATTCAGAATTGTTAAGGAAATAAAGTTACTACTGCATACATCATGGAATAACAGCTGCCCTTCAATGCCTGCATTATTTAAAGTGTTCTTCAATAAAGACTGTTAGATGTATACCAAATCACTGTTTTATATCACCCTGTATAAAGCTGAGTTTTGCCAAATGTGCGTATTTTGGGCTGTTGGTCAAGAAATCAAGTATTACAAGTGCTGTGAAGTAAACGCTGGAATAATACCATGAAGTGACTGAAGGTTAGCCAATAAAGAACTGTTTTACTAAAGTGTAGATGTGGAATTGTACTACAAGATATAATGCATTTTATTTGTTCTGCACTAAGATCTGAACCTAGAATAGGAATGGCTAAGGTATAATAGTGTGTTTATTTCAGGATTGTCTTGTGTTAGCCATTGCATTTCAGCTATATACATTCCTGAACTTAGTTAAGCTACTGCAGGAAAGTATGACACTGCAATAGCTGTAGACTGCAAATATACCATCTACAACTGTATATGGGTCAGGCAGGCAACACAGCATTCCAATATTGTCTGTACGCATCACATATATTCCCATCTACTGTGGGTTAAATGTGTACACTGCATTCCAAGTATTAATACACAGTTCATGTACTATCTGTGTCATGCATGAATCTCATGCATGTGTGTTCAAGTGTCACTGTAGCTTTGTATGAAACTCTCCCTCTATTACCAGGTTGCACTTTGTTACCAGGTGAGCTCTAGGCATACATTACTCAGTTAATCCTCAGCAATGGCTCAGTAGCTCAGTGTGATAAACATTAGGTATGATGTACATTTTGTCACACACAGACCGGGTTCGAATCTAGGGATAAGTACTACTAAATATTAATAGAAACTGTTATGTATTTTAACAGACGTTCTCCTCACATGAATTACAGGTTTATTTGCTCAAATGTGCTACTAATTTTTGTGTTCTGAAGTACCAGAGTGTTGACAGCAATGCTCAGCAGGGTGCTAGGACTGCAGTAAATGAGCAGTCAACATGTACAATACTAATACAACTTATTAAAACAAATAACAGTGTTTAATTTTGATACTGCTGTATGCCTGGTGTGTCTGTGAATGTCAGCTGATAGTCTAACCCCATGCCTGCCATGGACGGCAGGATAAGCATAAAGTCTCTGTACTGTGAACAATACATGTCTTTCAAGTGTCATGCTCTCACAGACTGTGATCACTGTTGCCAAATCCCTGGGACACAGATTTAACAGCTACCTGATTTATCTGAATAGCACAGTCACACTACATCAGTCCCCAGTACTCCTTGGTAGTCACAAATGTTCCCCTGAGCTGCAATAGTCCCTGTAATTGTGTACCTATAGGTGTTACAACTTGGCCCATAGTGTCCCATGTAGATAGCTTGAGCGGTATGTAGGTGCTGCCGAAAGCTATAGGGCACTTGCATACATAAAATAAGGGCAGACCTGTAGAGTAGAGATGAGTTCTATTGCAAACAATATAGCCTATACTGCTAGTAACGGCATGATTTTCTCTCTCCCCCCACTCGTTCTCTGCATCATAATTTATTATTCTAATACATCGGGTATGGTTTACATTTGACATATGTTGTTCACAATACATTATGTTGGGCCTTGTGCTTTATTATTGTTATGTATTACAATGGTTGCATACTAACATAGCTTGTTGAATTACCTATGTTGTTGGACTTATGCCATAACTGTTACAGGCATGTTGTTACAATACTGACTGTTATCCCAATTATTGTTGTATTCTACATGCTATTACATGTTACATTACTGGGTTATGTGATTTGTTTTACATGCTGTTACAACTAACCACATGCTCTTTTCATTACTAACTTATACACTTTGAAAAACCTCAACACAATAGCTCGATTGGGTAGGCCGGTTCCCACGGATCCACCTACCCTACCTTAACCACCCGTGGCAGCCAGTCCCAGTACATCTGGGACCCAAGCTGGAGCTGCCCCTTCTGCTGGTTCTGCACCATCTATGGGTAGAATCACCTCAGGGGATGGGGCCGTCCCCCCAGGGAGTGGGTGCTGAGAGGTAGTGGTCACCCAGCGACAGCTCCAGGGATGGTGTGCAGGATTGTCTAGTGTGATTTGGACAATCGACTCATAGGATTGAGGGTAGACTGGCTGACCTGGAAGGGTAGGCTTGCCCTGGTGCCCAGCCTCTAGTGCAGCCACCTTCGGGGCCTTGAAGGAGCAGTGGTGACTGCCAATGGTTGCAAAGCTCGGTCCCACTGCTGACATCTGGGGGGCACTTGATTCTCCAATTCCACAAAACCCTCTCCATCTAAGATGTTTACCCCCCTCATGTGTCATACACCTCCTCTGTCTGCTGTCTTATTTGTCTTATCTGTTTGCAAATGCTACCTCTCCTAACCAACTTACCTTCCCACGTGTACCTATATCCCTTCCCCAACATTCCACTCTCTCCTTAAAAAAAAGGGCATCTGTCCCACAAAAAAATATCACCCCATATATATAACTCTCCATTTTGCCCACACCTACACTGCCCACACCCCTCCCTCTGGGATGTGAGGCTCCAAATTCCAAATTGACCACAACCTGCACAGCTGTTGCTATAGAAGAAATGGAGAGGTTTGGTCCTTCCCTACACCCGTCCGGTACATCCCTACCCACCATTCACATTGTTTTCCCCTTGCTTTCCTCCATTTCACCACTTTAATATCACCCTTTATTTTTCTTTTTTGGAAATAGTGCGGGTTTAAGTGGAACTAAGTTGTGCAGAGCAACGCGTATCGTGTAAATCCACTTAAACCCACTTAAAACTGCTTTAATCATCTTCTGTCTTTCTGACACTGTTCTGCATATCAGAAAAAAATGATCATGCTGCCAAGTCTCGAACCCAGAAGCCTGCCAGGTAGGAGATAGTGCATTTAGCGCACTAGGCCTCTCAACTTTGAAGACTAGCAGGTGTTTCCATAAACTTATCCTGATTATCAATGATGCACATCAGAAAAAATGTCAGCCCTACCAAGTCTCAAACACAGGACCCTGTCAACAACAACACAGTGCATTCGCCCACTAAGCTACTCAGCTCTGAAGTACAGCAGGTGTTTCCATTAACATATCCTTATTGCCAGTGACACACTCCTTGTACATATAATGGGAAAAATGACAACGTACTTGGGACTGTGATGCAGACACCAAACCTGTACACAGACAAATAAATGTTGATGGATGTACATGAAGCCTTGGATATCAGGTAGAGCAGAATGTCCACAGTCGTGCCATCTACATTTGGCTGTGTGCTGATGCACTGGCAATGCTGTGTAATAGACTGTATGCATGCACATATGATTGACTCTGTAGCTCAATCTGTTCCAGCCACAGTCCTGGCTTCCATTCCAGTGTGTTGCATGTCATGTACATGGTTGTCAAAACAATTAAGTGAATGAGCAATGCAATTTTAATTAGAACTGATTGCTGCTACTGCAATCACTGCCATCCATATTAGCACCTCAAAGGCTTGTAGGTTGGGACACACTTCATAAATATGTATGGGTGTCCTAAATGTTGCCGACCTCTCTCTGGATGGCACTATTACATAACATATGTACCAGAGGCACATGCCTCACCTGGACCGTTATGGGTACCCTCACCCTGGCTATGCTGTGACAACAAAGCTGACACTGCTCCCTCCCTCACTCACATATACAGCTTGCTGTCTGCCAATGTGTTCACAATTCCCAGTATGACTCCTTGGCAGAATGCAGCAGCTGCAGCCTGCAACATATACATCTGTATGTTCAACTACCTGCTACAGAACTAACATACCTCCCAAACACCTAGAACAGGGAATCCACACAACACCCATACAGAAAGGTCAAGTGGCAGGGACATGTGTCAAAGTCTTCCCCTACAAACATACACAGCTGCTAGACCAACGGCTAATCCAGCAGCATGCATATACTGATGCAAACGATGTATGGCACTCACATCTGTCTGTCTCCTTACTGACATCAACCTACATTGTTAAACAGTAAACTGCCACATAATCAGAAAGTCTGTTCACAATGGCCAAACACAGCATACAAAACTGTGGACATACCACATAAATCCAAACAGTGGACAGTATTTCAACCTATTATCTGTGATGCTGTAGTTTCCACACCTCGATAATGTTCTTCTCACTGGCCCAGAAAAGGGCCAAGCCCTACATAAAGGCCTCAAATACAGCACTGTGTTGCCATGACTTTAGCTAATGAAAATGCAACCCGGCTGTTCTGAATGCAATTAGCAAGTCTGAGCCACAGACTGGTGCACAGTAAATCAGCTGTTCTAGAGCATTACCTACAAAAGGCAAGTTGCTGCCTATGGTACACAGGTCTGTTACTTTCTCTATGATGACAGACTGTGCTATCCTAGCATACTACCATAGGATTTATGCACATACAGGAGTACAGCACTATACCAGGTATGTAATAGTATTCTCCATGTAATGAGATGAAGATGGGGAATGCAGTCATAGGAAATAGGGATTACAACAATAGAGGTCTGTACAAGGGAGGGAAACCTACTACTCCTAGAGTGTAGCCCGCAGGGTTGGTATAAATTTCACGAGGGAAGAACACTCTACCTGGAAAGAATCATGCTTTTTTGGAGGCTCAGGAAGTAGTCCTCAAAAGGACATTTCAGTAGATGATTCATATTGTAGCTGTCCTGCGGTATCCTTATAGTTGTAGCCCTGAGGAGGGCTGTTGTAGTCCTGATGTGAACTTTTGTAACACTGAGGAGGACTGTTGTAGTCCCAAGGAGGACTGTTGAAGCCCTGAAGAGAGCTGTTGTTGTGTTGGTTAGATCTGAAATAGCCCTTACAAGGGCCGCCCTAGGTACCCTGTCAGATCAGATCTCGGTAGGTGCCCACTTATGTAAGGCTGGACTCCTGCAGATGTGGTCTGCAGGTTCTTAGAAGAACCTTTGTGGTCTATGTGGCCTTACAGAGGAACCTGGAGAGTATCCTAGTAAGCCAGACCTATTACAGTTGCCCTTTGACCGGCCTTACAGAGGAACCTGGAGGGTATCTTAGTAAGCCAGACCTATTACAGTCACCCTTAGACCATGTTGGGTTTCTGTGGGTTCTTATAAGAACCTTTGTGGTTCCTTGTAGGGCCTGAGCTCTCTTAGTCCTGATAGTTCTTGCCTGAGATGGTGGACAGTCGGCATGCAAGGTGTACTTTTGTTCTAAAAGAAGACACCAGAGGCAGTAGCATTTGATCCGTGTTTCTTAATTTCCATTCTTGCAGGTCAAATGTCATGTTGCCATCAACCTGTGTGCACTAATCACTCTCAACTGATTGCATGCTTAGGATGTTGTTAGTACTGTAATAATATGTGGGGATGTCACTCTCCCCAAAGGAGATGATACTGCATGTCGTGGTATGCAGCCTGAGACCATGTTTCTGGCACTTGTCATGTGTCTGTGTGAGATCCTCTTGGGGGATGTCCACATCACCAGGGAATTTGGTGACAGCACCCAGCATGCAGGTAATGCACGAGGAGTTAGACTCACATATATGGGGCAGCTGTTAAATGCCAGAGTCCAACATTGCCTTGTAGGTATGACGCAGTCTACCTTTGGTCAACCTGTCCAATACCGAGTGGAGCACTACTGATTTGAGTCTGTCTGCATGGGACAGGTGTTGGAGGCCATGGATTACATTTGTGGGTATTACCGTGGCCTTTCCAGTTGGTGCAGATGTCTGGATAGGTACATTCCAAACCGGGTGTTGTAATAATTTATTGATCTACTGACTGAGGACTATATAGAGGTAATGACAACAGTTTTTCTGGATGCAATCCCTTTACCTATGAGGTGAACCACATATAAGGCTTTTATGACCACTGCCGCTACATGATGGTTGAGTGCGACATTGCTATCAACCTGAGTATCCAGGTCTCTCAGCACAGATTGTGTGGATAGGGGGTTTCCATTGATATGGCAATCAGTGGGGCCATGTCCTTACCAAATGGTATGATGGTACAGTTTTCTGTGTTTAGCTTAAGGTCAGGACCTTGCCACCAGTCCATACTTGGTGTACGACCCTGTTGCAGTCTGTTAACATCATTTGGTGGGTCAATGACAGACAGCACACAACTTACATGCACCACAGCTTTGGTCAGTGCCTAAAATGTGGGTGGTGGTTAGAATTCATGCATAGATGCATGTGGGTTATTTAGGGGCAGCAGCTACTCACAGGGCCTAAACATGTGTACATATTGCACATACATAGGCAAGACAGACTAGGGTTTCCACCTTATCAAATGGGCAATGTGGGACACTTCTTGTAGTATTGTGAGAGATGCCAGGGCAAACCATACCCATGGCAAGTGCAAAAGACAGAACCTCTAATTTTTTGCCAGTATGACAGCTTATTTTTTTAGCATTTGCCTAGATTATGCTATTTCTCATAACATTAAAGTGTTTCTGATGTAAAACAACTGCTTGATGCAACTATTACACAAATGTAGGACTTGTTTGTTGTCCTACACTCTCAGGACACATGTATTGGTTAAGTTGATTTCACAGGATACATCTGTCCAAACATGGACTGCAACCTGCACAGTGCAACAGGTGGTGGCGCTAATACAGTCATGCTGCTGCAAGGGGATATATGGACACACACACACACACACACACACACACACACACACACACACACACACACACACACACACACACACACACACACACACACACACACACAAAGACACACACACACATATCCATGAACTTCACTTGTTGAGAGTAGGGCTCCTACCTGTCTAGTTGTACATACTGTAGCGCTACATATGTATCGCATCTGCAGACACTGTAAAGGTTGCTACTACCTATCTAGTTGTACATATTATAGTGCTACATACATATTGCATCTGCAGGTGCTATAAAGGTTACCACTGGGGTTTAACAGATTTGCAGGCCCTTAAAATGGTACAACTATTGCAAACACACAGGCAAGACAGCCAAACTGCTGCATAAGGATACACATACACACATGCATACATTCACACAGTTGCCAGTATTGAGATTAGAACCCCTACCTATCTAAGCTATGGTACTATGTACATATCACATGCGCCACAATGCTATTGTTTTGGGAGTGTGTGTAACTGTGCTTCTAAGGTGGATGACATCAGTAGGCCCTACATGGGCTGCCAATGGGGGGGTTAACAGGTTTGCACAGGCCCTTAAAATGGTATAACCATCACACACACAACCAAGACAGCCACACTGCTGTGGAGAATATGCTTACACACACCCACACACACACACACACACACACACACACACACACACACA